>NC_053501.1:70663229-70963229 GCF_905171775.1 Rana temporaria
ACATCACTATACCACTAATACATCACTATACCACTATGACATCACCGCTTCTTCAGATACAAGATATATTATACAGGAGTGACAGGGAGGTTCTATGACATCACACCACTATGACATCACTTTACCACTATGACATCAAACCACTATGACATCACTATACCACTATGACATCACTATACCACTATGACATCACCGCTTCTTCAGATACAAGATATATTATACAGGAGTGACGGGGAGGTTCTATGACATCACACCACTATGACATCAATTTACCACTATGACATCCCACCACTATGACATCACTATACCACTATGACATCACACCACTATGACATCACTATACCACTATGACATCACTATACCACTATGACATCTCTATACCACTATGACATCACCGCTTCTTCAGATACAAGATATATTATACAGGAGTGACGGGGAGGTTCTATGACATCACACCACTATGACATCACTTTACCACTATGACATCAAACCACTATGACATCACTATATCACTATGACATCGCACCACTATGACATCACTATACCACTATGACATCACACCACTATGGCATCACTATATCACTATGACATCACTATACCACTATGACATCACACCACTATGACATCACAATACCACTATGACATCAACCCACTATGACATCACTATATCACTATGACATCACTATATCACTATGACATCACTATATCACTATGACATCACACCACTATGACATCACACCACTATGACATCACTATACCACTATGACATCACTATACCATCACACCACTATGACATCAAACCACTATGACATCACTATTCCACTATGACATCACTATACCACTATGACATCACTATACCATCACTATACCACTATGACATCACACCACTATGACATCACTATACCACTATGACATCACTATACCACTATGACATCACTATACCACTATGACATCCCACCACTATGACATCACTATACCACTATGACATCACACCACTATGACATCACTATACCACTATGACATCACTATACCACTATGACATCACCGCTTCTTCAGATACAAGATATATTATACAGGAGTGACGGGGAGGTTCTATGACATCACACCACTATGACATCACTTTACCACTATGACATCCCACCACTATGACATCACTATACCACTATGACATCACACCACTATGACATCACTATACCACTATGACATCACTATACCACTATGACATCACTATACCACTATGACATCACCGCTTCTTCAGATACAAGATATATTATACAGGAGTGACAGGGAGGTTCTATGACATCACACCACTATGACATCACTTTACCACTATGACATCAAACCACTATGACATCACTATATCACTATGACATCGCACCACTATGACATCACTATACCATTATGACATCACACCACTATGGCATCACTATATCACTATGACATCACTATACCACTATGACATCACACCACTATGACATCACTATACCACTATGACATCAAACCACTATGACATCACTATATCACTATGACATCACTATGACATCACTATATCACTATGACATCACACCACTATGACATCACTATACCACTATGACATCACTATACCATCACACCACTATGACACCACTATGACATCAAACCACTATGACATCACTATACCACTATGACATCACTATACCACTATGACATCACTATACCATCACTATACCACTATGACATCACTATACCACTATGACATCACTATACCACTATGACATCCCACCACTATGACATCACTATACCACCATGACATCACACCACTATGACATCACTATACCACTATGACACCACTATACCACTATGACATCACTATACCACTATGACATCACCGCTTCTTCAGATACAAGATATATTATACAGGAGTGACGGGGAGGTTCTATGACATCACACCACTATGACATCACTTTACCACTATGACATCCCACCACTATGACATCACTATTCCACTATGACATCACACCACTATGACATCACTATACAACTATGACATCACACCACTATGACATCACTATACCACTATGACATCACTATACCACTATGACATCACCGCTTCTTCAGATACAAGATATATTATACAGGAGTGACGGGGAGGTTCTATGACATCACACCACTATGACATCACTTTACCACTATGACATCAAACCCCTATGACATCACTATATCACTATGACATCACACCACTATGACATCACTCTACCACTATGACATCACACCACTATGACATCACTATGACATCACACCACTATGACATCACTATACCACTATGACATCACCGCTTCTTCAGATACAAGATATATTATACAGGAGTGACGGGGAGGTTCTATGACATCACACCACTATGACATCACTTTACCACTATGACATCCCACCACTATGACATCACTATACCACTATGACATCACACCACTATGACATCACTATACCACTATGACATCACACCACTATGATATCACTATACCACTATGACATCACTATACCACTATGACATCACTATACCACTATGACATCACCGCTTCTTCAGATACAAGATATATTATACAGGAGTGACGGGGAGGTTCTATGACATCACACCACTATGACATCACTTTACCACTATGACATCAAACCACTATGACATCACTATACCACTATGACATCACTATACCACTATGACATCACCGCTTCTTCAGATACAAGATATATTATACAGGAGTGACGGGGAGGTTCTATGACATTACACCACTATGACATCACTTTACCACTATGACATCCCACCACTATGACATCACTATACCACTATGACATCACACCACTATGACATCACTATACCACTATGACATCACTATATCACTATGACATCACACCACCATGACATCACTATACCACTATGATATCACTATACCACTATGACATTACTATACCATCCCACCACTATGACATCACTATACCACTATGACATCAAACCACTATGACATCACTATACCACTATGACATCACTATACCTCTATGATATCACTATACCACTATGACATCCCACCACTATGACATCAATATACCACTATGACATCACTATACCACTATGACATCACACCACTATGACATCACTATACCACTATGACATCACCGCTCCTTCAGATACAAGATATATTATACAGGAGTGACGGGGAGGTTCTATGACATCACACCACTATGACATCACTTTACCACTATGACATCAAACCACTATGACATCACTATACCACTATGACATCACTATACCACTATGACATCACTATACCACTATGTCATCACTGCTTCTTCAGATACAAGATATATTATACAGGAGTGACGGGGAGGTTCTATGACATCACACAACTATGACATCACTTTACCACTATGACATCACTATACCATCACACCACTATGACATCACTATACCACTATGACATCAAACCACTGACATCACTATACCACTATGACATCACTATATCACTATGACATCACTATACCACTATGACATCACTATACCACTATGACATCACACCACTATGACATCACTATACCACTATGACATCACACCACTATGACATCACTATACCACCATGACATCACTATATCACTATGACATCACACCACTATGACATCACTATACCACTATGACATCACTATACCACTATGACATCACACCACTATGACATCACTATACCACTATGACATCACACCACTATGACATCACTATACCACCATGACATCACTATATCACTATGACATCACACCACTATGACATCACTATACCACTATGACATCACTATACCACTATGACATCACACCACTATGACATCACTATACCACTATGACATCACTATATCACTATGACATCACACCACTATGACATCACTATACCACTATGACATCACTATACCACTATGACATCACTATACCATCACATTACTATGACATCACTATACCACTATGCCATCAAACCACTATTCCATCACTCTACCACTATGACATTACTATACCACTATGACATCACTATACCACTATGACATCACTATACCACAATGACATCCCACCACTATGACATCACTATACCACTATGGCATCACTATACCACTATGACATCACTGCTTCTTCAGATACAAGATATATTATACAGGAGTGACGGGGAGGTTCTATGACATCACACCACTATGACATCACTTTACCACTATGACATCAAACCACTATGACATCACTATATCACTATGACATCGCACCACTATGACATCACTATACCACTATGACATCACACCACTATGACATCACTATATCACTATGACATCACTATACCACTATGACATCACTATACCACAATGACATCCCACCACTATGACATCACTATACCACTATGACATCACTATACCACTATGACATCACTATACCACTATGACATCACCGCTTCTTCAGATACAAGATATATTATACAGGAGTGACGGGGAGGTTCTATGACATCACACCACTATGACATCACTTTACCACTATGACATCAAACCACTATGACATCACTATATCACTATGACATCACTATACCACTATGACATCACTATACCACTATGACATCACTATATCACTATGACATCACTATACCACTATGACATCATACCACTATGACATCACTATACCACTATGACATCACTATACCACTATGACATCACACCACTATCACATCACTATACCACTATAGGTACCCAAGCCGGTCACAATACACTGGGCTAGATCTCAGAAAAGGCTCCACTCGGAACTTTTCAGATCCACCCTGGGAAACCGAATTGAGGGTATTCCTCCTCAGCTAGCAGCCTCAGATACACTGGATGCCATAAATGCAGCTCTGCTACAGTCAGCCGACTTAGCAGCACCAAAGCACAAAGTCCGCAGCCGGGCAAAAAAGTCCAGCTGGTTCAATAACCAGCTGTCGCTATTGAAGCAAGAGCGCAGAAGGGCGGGAGCCGCCTGGAAAAGAAGTCCTTCAGATGACCGCCTCAACTTCTACAAAGCAGTAACAACACGATATCACAAGGAAATTTTCAAAGCCAAAAAACTTCACTTTTCCATGGTGATTAACAGCGCAATGAATCGCCCACGCGAACTCTTCAGGATGGTCACCCAGACCATGAATCCGGGATGTCTTGAAGTCCCCACTTCAGACTCCCAAGAGTTCTGCAATGAACTATCGGATTTCTTCATCAACAAAATTGAAAAAATTCGGGTAAGTATTCGGCAAAACAATACTCCACTCAGTCCCCTCTTCAATCAAAACACCGACAGAAAGCCTCTACAATCAACTAAGTTCACTTTGGAACCCATCTCCATCGATACCACCAAAAAATTCATTGGTGCGTTGCGGAACAGCACTGCACCCAACGACATCATTCCCACCAAGCTACTGAAGGAATGTGCCGACATCCTGGCGCCTCCAATCACACAGCTTATAAATCAGTCATTCAAGGAAGGCATAGTGCCTTCCCTGCTAAAAGAGGGCACAATCCTGCCGATCTTGAAAAAACCTAATTTGGATCCTATGGACCCAACTCACCGCCGTCCCATAACAGGTCTAAATGCTCTGTCCAAGATAATGGAGAAAGTGGTGGTAAATCAGCTGCAACAGCATCTGGATACCCACAACCTACTTGATCCATTTCAATCCGGGTTCCGCCCCGAACACGGGACAGAAACGGCCTTACTGAAAATATGGGACGATGCGCTCGAGGCCGCAGACGAAGGAGAATCGTGTCTCCTGGTTCTGCTGGACCTAAGCGCAGCCTTCGACACAGTAGACCATAAATTGCTACTGAGACGACTCACAGAAGTCGCTGGAGTCACAGAAGACGCCTTACCATGGTTCTCCTCTTTTCTCGGAAACCGATCACAAACAGTGAAACTGGGATCTTTCACGTCAGAAAAACGCACGGTGCCATGTGGGGTCCCCCAAGGATCCCCCCTATCACCGGTGCTGTTTAATATCTATCTTCGTCCTCTCTTTGATATTATCAGTAGCCAAGAACTACTTTATCACTCTTATGCTGACGACACGCAATTGTATTTTCGCATCTGCCACAAAAAGGATCATCATCTCAGATTAGAGAAATGTCTCTCTTCAATAGAAAACTGGATGACTAAGAGTTATCTCAAACTCAATAGCGCTAAAACAGAACTGTTTATCTTCGATGCCAGTCGGAAGAGACTACCAGCAACAAACTGGACACCATCGCCCATTCTGGGACAAATCATCGCCCCTAGCTCCAAAGTCAAAAGTCTAGGAGTCACGTTTGACACCTTCATGACAATGGACGCACAAATAGGGTCAGTAGTCAGCGGGGCCCACCATTTGATGCGCCTACTACGCAGACTTATTCCATTTATCCCCAAAGAAGACGTAGCAGTCGTGGTGGGAACAATCGTGAATTCCAGACTGGACTATGCAAATGCCCTTTACCTCGGGCTCCCCAAGTACCAAATCGCTCGTCTTCAAGTCGTACAGAATACGGCCGCAAGACTTGTGACTGGGAAAAAATCTTGGGAATCAATCTCACCTTCACTGAGATCCCTTCACTGGTTGCCAGTGAAAGACAGAATTGCATTCAAAGCACTCTGCCTGACACATAAGTGCATCCATGGGAAGGCTCCTAGATATCTATGCGACAAGATCAAACCGCACAATTGCAACCGCATTCTGCGTTCCACCGACCAAAAATTGGTCATGGTTCCTAAAACCAAATACAAATCTAAAGGAGAAAGAAGGTTTGCTTTCCAGGGCCCCAGGCTTTGGAATGCTTTACCAACCAGCATTCGGTTGGAGCAAAACCACCTGTCTTTCAGAAGGCAGATCAAGACCCTGCTTTTCTGATGGCATGAGACACAAACAACCAGCGCCCAGAGGCGATTCAGTTTGCATGTGCCGCGCTATATAAATTTTTCATTCATTCATTCATTCACTATGACATCACTATACCACTATGACATCACACCACTATGACATCACTATACCACTATGACATCACTATACCACTATGACATCACTATACCACTGTGACATCCCACCACTATGACATCACTATACCACTATGACATCACACCACTATGACATCACTATACCACTATGACATCACACCACTATGACATCACTATACCACTATGACATCACTATACCACTATGACATCACTATACCACTATGACATCACCGCTCCTTCAGATACAAGATATATTATACAGGAGTGACATAATAGTGTGTGACTGTGGGGGGAGGGGACATTAGAGTGTAAGCTCCTCTGTACAGAGACTGATGTGTACAATATTGATATGTGAGATTTTGTATCGGAACTTAATTGCAGTGTTCTGTTCTAAATTGATTTTAATCTGTGTTAATATTGCAGCTTGGCACTTGGCACTATTAACGGTCATGCCCATGCTCACACCACTATGACATCACTTTACCACTATGACATCAAACCACTATGACATCACTATACCACTATGACATCACTATACCACTATGACATCACCGCTTCTTCAGATACAAGATATATTATACAGGAGTGACGGGGAGGTTCTATGACATCACACCACTATGACATCACTTTACCACTATGACATCAAACCACTATGACATCACTATACCACTATGACATCACTATACCACTATGACATCACCACTTCTTCAGATACAAGATATATTATACAGGAGTGACGGGGAGGTTCTATGACATCACACCACTATGACATCACATTACCACTATGACATCCCACCACTATGACATCACTATACCACTATGACATCACACCACTATGACATCACTATACCACTATGACATCACACCACTATGACATCACTATACCACTATGACATCACTATATCACTATGACATCACACCACCATGACATCACTATACCACTATGATATCACTATACCACTATGACATCACACCACTATGACATCACTATACCACTATGACATCACTATATCACTATGACATCACACCACTATGACATCACACCACTATGACATCACTATATCACTATGACATCACACCACTATGACATCACGATACCACTATGACATCACTATACCACTATGACATCACACCACTATGACATCACTATACCACTATGACATCACTATATCACTATGACATCACACCACTATGACATCACTATACCACTATGACATCACTATACCATCACACCACTATGACATCACTATACCACTATGCCATCAAACCACTATGACATCACTATACCACTATGACATTACTATACCACTATGACATCACTATACCACTATGACATCACTATACCACTATGACATCACTATACCACTATGACATCACCGCTTCTTCAGATACAAGATATATTATACAGGAGAGACGGGGAGGTTCTATGACATCACACCACTATGACATCACTTTACCACTATGACATCAAACCACTATGACATCACTATATCACTATGACATCGCACCACTATGACATCACTATACCACTATGACATCACACCACTATGACATCACTATATCACTATGACATCACACCACCTTGACATCACTATACCACTATGACATCACTATACCACAATGACATCCCACCACTATGACATCACTATACCACTATGACATCAAACCACTATGACATCACTATATCACTATGACATCGCACCACTATGACATCACTATACCATTATGACATCACACCACTATGGCATCACTATATCACTATGACATCACACCACTATGACATCACTATACCACTATGACATCACCGCTTCTTCAGATACAAGATATATTATACAGGAGTGACGGGGAGGTTCTATGACATCACACCACTATGACATCACTTTACCACTATGAAATCAAACCACTATGACATCACTATACCACAATGACATCACTATACCACTATGAAATCACCGCTTCTTCAGATACAAGATATATTATACAGGAGTGACGGGGAGGTTCTATGACATCACACCACTATGACATCACTTTACCACTATGACATCACTATACCATCACACCACTATGACATCACTATACCACTATGATATCAAACCACTGACATCACTATACCACTATGACATCACTATATCACTATGACATCACTATACCATCACTATACAACTATGACATCACTATACCACTATGACATCACTATACCACTATGACATCACTATACCACTATGACATCACACCACTATGACATCACACCACTATGACATCACAATATCACTATGACATCACACCACTATGACATCACTATACCACTATGACATCACACCACTATGACATCACTATACCACTATGACATCACTATATCACTATGACATCACACCACTATGACATCACTATACCACTATGACATCACTATACCACTATGACATCACTATACCATCACACCACTATGACATCACTATACCACTATGACATCAAACCACTATGACATCACTATACCACTATGACATTACTATACCACTATGACATTACTATACCACTATGACATCACACCACTATGACATCACTATAGCACTATGACATCACTATACCACTATGACATCACTATACCACTATGACATCACCGCTTCTTCAGATACAAGATATATTATACAGGAGTGATGGGGAGGTTCTATGACATCACACCACTATGACATCACTTTACCACTATGACATCCCACCACTATGACATCACTATACCACTATGACATCCCACCACTATGACATCACTATACCACTATGACATCACACCACTATGACATCACTATACCACTATGACAACACTATACCACTATGACATCACTATACCACTATGACATCACCGCTTCTTCAGATACAAGATATATTATACAGGAGTGACGGGGAGGTTCTATGACATCACACCACTATGACATCACGTTACCACTATGACATCCCACCACTATGACATCACTATACCACTATGACATCACACCACTATGACATCACTATAGCACTATGACATCACTATACCACTATGACATCACTATATCACTATGACATCACTATATCACTATGACATCACACCACTATGACATCACTATACCACTATGACATCAAACCACTATGACATCACTATACCACTATGACATCCCACCACTATGACATCACTATACCACTATGACATCACTATACCACTATGACATCACTATACCACTATGACATCACTATACCACTATGACATCACTATACCACTATGACATCACCGCTTCTTCAGATACAAGATATATTATACAGGAGTGACGGGGAGGTTCTATGACATCACACCACTATGACATCACTTTACCACTATGACATCAAACCACTATGACATCACTATATCACTATGACATCACTATACCACTATGACATCACACCACTATGACATCACTATATCACAATGACATCACTATACCACTATGACATCATACCACTATGACATCACTATACCACTATGACATCACTATACCACTATGACATCACCGCTTCTTCAGATACAAGATATATTATACAGGAGTGACGGGGAGGTTCTATGACATCACACCACTATGACATCACTTTACCACTATGACATCAAACCACTATGACATCACTATACCACTATGACATCACTATACCACTATGACATCACCACTTCTTCAGATACAAGATATATTATACAGGAGTGACGGGGAGGTTCTATGACATCACACCACTATGACATCACATTACCACTATGACATCCCACCACTATGACATCACTATACCACTATGACATCACACCACTATGACATCACTATACCACTATGACATCACACCACTATGACATCACTATACCACTATGACATCACTATATCACTATGACATCACACCACCATGACATCACTATACCACTATGATATCACTATACCACTATGACATCACACCACTATGACATCACTATACCACTATGACATCACTATATCACTATGACATCACACCACTATGACATCACACCACTATGACATCACTATATCACTATGACATCACACCACTATGACATCACGATACCACTATGACATCACTATACCACTATGACATCACACCACTATGACATCACTATACCACTATGACATCACTATATCACTATGACATCACACCACTATGACATCACTATACCACTATGACATCACTATACCATCACACCACTATGACATCACTATACCACTATGCCATCAAACCACTATGACATCACTATACCACTATGACATTACTATACCACTATGACATCACTATACTACTATGACATCACTATACCACTATGACATCACTATACCACTATGACATCACCGCTTCTTCAGATACAAGATATATTATACAGGAGAGACGGGGAGGTTCTATGACATCACACCACTATGACATCACTTTACCACTATGACATCAAACCACTATGACATCACTATATCACTATGACATCGCACCACTATGACATCACTATACCACTATGACATCACACCACTATGACATCACTATATCACTATGACATCACACCACCTTGACATCACTATACCACTATGACATCACTATACCACAATGACATCCCACCACTATGACATCACTATACCACTATGACATCAAACCACTATGACATCACTATATCACTATGACATCGCACCACTATGACATCACTATACCATTATGACATCACACCACTATGACATCACTATATCACTATGACATCACACCACTATGACATCACTATACCACTATGACATCACTATACCACTATGACATCACCGCTTCTTCAGATACAAGATATATTATACAGGAGTGACGGGGAGGTTCTATGACATCACACCACTATGACATCACTTTACCACTATGACATCAAACCACTATGACATCACTATACCACAATGACATCACTATACCACTATGAAATCACCGCTTCTTCAGATACAAGATATATTATACAGGAGTGACGGGGAGGTTCTATGACATCACACCACTATGACATCACTTTACCACTATGACATCACTATACCATCACACCACTATGACATCACTATACCACTATGACATCAAACCACTGACATCACTATACCACTATGACATCACTATATCACTATGACATCACTATACCATCACTATACAACTATGACATCACTATACCACTATGACATCACTATACCACTATGACATCACTATACCACTATGACATCACACCACTATGACATCACACCACTATGACATCACAATATCACTATGACATCACACCACTATGACATCACTATACCACTATAACATCACTATACCACTATGACATCACACCACTATGACATCACTATACCACTATGACATCACTATATCACTATGACATCACACCACTATGACATCACTATACCACTATGACATCACTATACCACTATGACATCACTATACCATCACACCACTATGACATCACTATACCACTATGACATCAAACCACTATGACATCACTATACCACTATGACATTACTATACCACTATGACATTACTATACCACTATGACATCACACCACTATGACATCACTAAAGCACTATGACATCACTATACCACTATGACATCACTATACCACTATGACATCACCACTTCTTCAGATACAAGATATATTATACAGGAGTGATGGGGAGGTTCTATGACATCACACCACTATGACATCACTTTACCACTATGACATCCCACCACTATGACATCACTATACCACTATGACATCCCACCACTATGACATCACTATACCACTATGACATCACACCACTATGACATCACTATACCACTATGACAACACTATACCACTATGACATCACTATACCACTATGACATCACCGCTTCTTCAGATACAAGATATATTATACAGGAGTGACGGGGAGGTTCTATGACATCACACCACTATGACATCACGTTACCACTATGACATCCCACCACTATGACATCACTATACCACTATGACATCACACCACTATGACATCACTATAGCACTATGACATCACTATACCACTATGACATCACTATATCACTATGACATCACTATATCACTATGACATCACACCACTATGACATCACTATACCACTATGACATCAAACCACTATGACATCACTATACCACTATGACATCCCACCACTATGACATCACTATACCACTATGACATCACTATACCACTATGACATCACTATACCACTATGACATCACTATACCACTATGACATCACTATACCACTATGACATCACCGCTTCTTCAGATACAAGATATATTATACAGGAGTGACGGGGAGGTTCTATGACATCACACCACTATGACATCACTTTACCACTATGACATCAAACCACTATGACATCACTATATCACTATGACATCACTATACCACTATGACATCACACCACTATGACATCACTATATCACAATGACATCACTATACCACTATGACATCATACCACTATGACATCACTATACCACTATGACATCACTATACCACTATGACATCACCGCTTCTTCAGATACAAGATATATTATACAGGAGTGACGGGGAGGTTCTATGACATCACACCACTATGACATCACTTTACCACTATGACATCAAACCACTATGACATCACTATACCACTATGACATCACTATACCACTATGACATCACCACTTCTTCAGATACAAGATATATTATACAGGAGTGACGGGGAGGTTCTATGACATCACACCACTATGACATCACATTACCACTATGACATCCCACCACTATGACATCACTATACCACTATGACATCACACCACTATGACATCACTATACCACTATGACATCACACCACTATGACATCACTATACCACTATGACATCACTATATCACTATGACATCACACCACCATGACATCACTATACCACTATGATATCACTATACCACTATGACATCACACCACTATGACATCACTATACCACTATGACATCACTATATCACTATGACATCACACCACTATGACATCACACCACTATGACATCACTATATCACTATGACATCACACCACTATGACATCACGATACCACTATGACATCACTATACCACTATGACATCACACCACTATGACATCACTATACCACTATGACATCACTATATCACTATGACATCACACCACTATGACATCACTATACCACTATGACATCACTATACCATCACACCACTATGACATCACTATACCACTATGCCATCAAACCACTATGACATCACTATACCACTATGACATTACTATACCACTATGACATCACTATACTACTATGACATCACTATACCACTATGACATCACTATACCACTATGACATCACCGCTTCTTCAGATACAAGATATATTATACAGGAGAGACGGGGTGGTTCTATGACATCACACCACTATGACATCACTTTACCACTATGACATCAAACCACTATGACATCACTATATCACTATGACATCGCACCACTATGACATCACTATACCACTATGACATCACACCACTATGACATCACTATATCACTATGACATCACACCACCTTGACATCACTATACCACTATGACATCACTATACCACAATGACATCCCACCACTATGACATCACTATACCACTATGACATCAAACCACTATGACATCACTATATCACTATGACATCGCACCACTATGACATCACTATACCATTATGACATCACACCACTATGGCATCACTATATCACTATGACATCACACCACTATGACATCACTATACCACTATGACATCACTATACCACTATGACATCACCGCTTCTTCAGATACAAGATATATTATACAGGAGTGACGGGGAGGTTCTATGACATCACACCACTATGACATCACTTTACCACTATGACATCAAACCACTATGACATCACTATACCACAATGACATCACTATACCACTATGAAATCACCGCTTCTTCAGATACAAGATATATTATACAGGAGTGACGGGGAGGTTCTATGACATCACACCACTATGACATCACTTTACCACTATGACATCACTATACCATCACACCACTATGACATCACTATACCACTATGACATCAAACCACTGACATCACTATACCACTATGACATCACTATATCACTATGACATCACTATACCATCACTATACAACTATGACATCACTATACCACTATGACATCACTATACCACTATGACATCACTATACCACTATGACATCACACCACTATGACATCACACCACTATGACATCACAATATCACTATGACATCACACCACTATGACATCACTATACCACTATGACATCACTATACCACTATGACATCACACCACTATGACATCACTATACCACTATGACATCACTATATCACTATGACATCACACCACTATGACATCACTATACCACTATGACATCACTATACCACTATGACATCACTATACCATCACACCACTATGACATCACTATACCACTATGACATCAAACCACTATGACATCACTATACCACTATGACATTACTATACCACTATGACATTACTATACCACTATGACATCACACCACTATGACATCACTATACCACTATGACATCACTATACCACTATGACATCACTATACCACTATGACATCACCACTTCTTCAGATACAAGATATATTATACAGGAGTGATGGGGAGGTTCTATGACATCACACCACTATGACATCACTTTACCACTATGACATCCCACCACTATGACATCACTATACCACTATGACATCCCACCACTATGACATCACTATACCACTATGACATCACACCACTATGACATCACTATACCACTATGACAACACTATACCACTATGACATCACTATACCACTATGACATCACCGCTTCTTCAGATACAAGATATATTATACAGGAGTGACGGGGAGGTTCTATGACATCACACCACTATGACATCACGTTACCACTATGACATCCCACCACTATGACATCACTATACCACTATGACATCACACCACTATGACATCACTATAGCACTATGACATCACTATACCACTATGACATCACTATATCACTATGACATCACTATATCACTATGACATCACACCACTATGACATCACTATACCACTATGACATCAAACCACTATGACATCACTATACCACTATGACATCCCACCACTATGACATCACTATACCACTATGACATCACTATACCACTATGACATCACTATACCACTATGACATCACTATACCACTATGACATCACTATACCACTATGACATCACCGCTTCTTCAGATACAAGATATATTATACAGGAGTGACGGGGAGGTTCTATGACATCACACCACTATGACATCACTTTACCACTATGACATCAAACCACTATGACATCACTATATCACTATGACATCACTATACCACTATGACATCACACCACTATGACATCACTATATCACAATGACATCACTATACCACTATGACATCATACCACTATGACATCACTATACCACTATGACATCACTATACCACTATGACATCACACCACTATGACATCACTATACCACTATGACATCACTATACCACTATGACATCACACCACTATGACATCATTATACCACTATGACATCACTATACCACTATGACATCCCACCACTATGACATCACTATACCACTATGACATCACACCACTATGACATCACTATACCACTATGACATCACACCACTATGACATCACACCACTATGACATCACACCACTATGACATCACTATACCACTATGACATCACTATACCACTATGACATCACCGCTTCTTCAGATACAAGATATATTATACAGGAGTGACATAATAGTGTGTGACTGTGGGGGGAGGGGACATTAGAGTGTAAGCTCCTCTGTACAGAGACTGATGTGTACAATATTGATATGTGAGATTTTGTATCGGAACTTAATTGCAGTGTTCTGTTCTAAATTGATTTTAATCTGTGTTAATATTGCAGCTTGGCACTTGGCACTATTAGCGGTCATGCCCATGCTCACACCACTATGACATCACTTTACCACTATGACATCAAACCACTATGACATCACTATACCACTATGACATCACTATACCACTATGACATCACCGCTTCTTCAGATACAAGATATATTATACAGGAGTGATGGGGAGGTTCTATGACATCACACCACTATGACATCACTTTACCACTATGACATCCCACCACTATGACATCACTATACCACTATGACATCACACCACTATGACATCACTATACCACTATGACATCACTATACCACTAAGACATCACTATACCACTATGACATCACACCACTATGACATCACTATACCACTATGACATCACACCACTATGACATCACTATACCACTATGACATCACCGCTTCTTCAGATACAAGATATATTATACAGGAGTGACAGGGAGGTTCTATGACATCACACCACTATGACATCACTTTACCACTATGACATCAAACCACTATGACATCACTATATCACTATGACATCGCACCACTATGACATCACTATACCATTATGACATCACACCACTATGGCATCACTATATCACTATGACATCACTATACCACTATGACATCACACCACTATGACATCACTATACCACTATGACATCAAACCACTATGACATCACTATATCACTATGACATCACTATGACATCACTATATCACTATGACATCACACCACTATGACATCACTATACCACTATGACATCACTATACCATCACACCACTATGACACCACTATGACATCAAACCACTATGACATCACTATACCACTATGACATCACTATACCACTATGACATCACTATACCATCACTATACCACTATGACATCACTATACCACTATGACATCACTATACCACTATGACATCACTATACCACTATGACATCCCACCACTATGACATCACTATACCACCATGACATCACACCACTATGACATCACTATACCACTATGACATCACTATACCACTATGACATCACTATACCACTATGACATCACCGCTTCTTCAGATACAAGATATATTATACAGGAGTGACGGGGAGGTTCTATGACATCACACCACTATGACATCACTTTACCACTATGACATCCCACCACTATGACATCACTATTCCACTATGACATCACACCACTATGACATCACTATACAACTATGACATCACACCACTATGACATCACTATACCACTATGACATCACTATACCACTATGACATCACCGCTTCTTCAGATACAAGATATATTATACAGGAGTGACGGGGAGGTTCTATGACATCACACCACTATGACATCACTTTACCACTATGACATCAAACCCCTATGACATCACTATATCACTATGACATCGCACCACTATGACATCACTCTACCACTATGACATCACACCACTATGACATCACTATGACATCACACCACTATGACATCACTATACCACTATGACATCACCGCTTCTTCAGATACAAGATATATTATACAGGAGTGACGGGGAGGTTCTATGACATCACACCACTATGACATCACTTTACCACTATGACATCCCACCACTATGACATCACTATACCACTATGACATCACACCACTATGACATCACTATACCACTATGACATCACACCACTATGATATCACTATACCACTATGACATCACTATACCACTATGACATCACTATACCACTATGACATCACCGCTTCTTCAGATACAAGATATATTATACAGGAGTGACGGGGAGGTTCTATGACATCACACCACTATGACATCACTTTACCACTATGACATCAAACCACTATGACATCACTATACCACTATGACATCACTATACCACTATGACATCACCGCTTCTTCAGATACAAGATATATTATACAGGAGTGACGGGGAGGTTCTATGACATTACACCACTATGACATCACTTTACCACTATGACATCCCACCACTATGACATCACTATACCACTATGACATCACACCACTATGACATCACTATACCACTATGACATCACTATATCACTATGACATCACACCCCCATGACATCACTATACCACTATGATATCACTATACCACTATGACATTACTATACCATCCCACCACTATGACATCACTATACCACTATGACATCAAACCACTATGACATCACTATACCACTATGACATCACTATACCTCTATGATATCACTATACCACTATGACATCCCACCACTATGACATCAATATACCACTATGACATCACACCACTATGACATCACTATACCACTATGACATCACACCACTATGACATCACTATACCACTATGACATCACCGCTCCTTCAGATACAAGATATATTATACAGGAGTGACGGGGAGGTTCTATGACATCACACCACTATGACATCACTTTACCACTATGACATCAAACCACTATGACATCACTATACCACTATGACATCACTATACCACTATGACATCACTATACCACTATGTCATCACTGCTTCTTCAGATACAAGATATATTATACAGGAGTGACGGGGAGGTTCTATGACATCACACAACTATGACATCACTTTACCACTATGACATCACTATACCATCACACCACTATGACATCACTATACCACTATGACATCAAACCACTGACATCACTATACCACTATGACATCACTATATCACTATGACATCACTATACCACTATGACATCACTATACCACTATGACATCACACCACTATGACATCACTATACCACTATGACATCACACCACTATGACATCACTATACCACCATGACATCACTATATCACTATGACATCACACCACTATGACATCACTATACCACTATGACATCACTATACCACTATGACATCACACCACTATGACATCACTATACCACTATGACATCACACCACTATGACATCACTATACCACCATGACATCACTATATCACTATGACATCACACCACTATGACATCACTATACCACTATGACATCACTATACCACTATGACATCACACCACTATGACATCACTATACCACTATGACATCACTATATCACTATGACATCACACCACTATGACATCACTATACCACTATGACATCACTATACCACTATGACATCACTATACCATCACATTACTATGACATCACTATACCACTATGCCATCAAACCACTATTCCATCACTCTACCACTATGACATTACTATACCACTATGACATCACTATACCACTATGACATCACTATACCACAATGACATCCCACCACTATGACATCACTATACCACTATGGCATCACTATACCACTATGACATCACTGCTTCTTCAGATACAAGATATATTATACAGGAGTGACGGGGAGGTTCTATGACATCACACCACTATGACATCACTTTACCACTATGACATCAAACCACTATGACATCACTATATCACTATGACATCGCACCACTATGACATCACTATACCACTATGACATCACACCACTATGACATCACTATATCACTATGACATCACTATACCACTATGACATCACTATACCACAATGACATCCCACCACTATGACATCACTATACCACTATGACATCACTATACCACTATGACATCACTATACCACTATGACATCACCGCTTCTTCAGATACAAGATATATTATACAGGAGTGACGGGGAGGTTCTATGACATCACACCACTATGACATCACTTTACCACTATGACATCAAACCACTATGACATCACTATATCACTATGACATCACTATACCACTATGACATCACTATACCACTATGACATCACTATATCACTATGACATCACTATACCACTATGACATCATACCACTATGACATCACTATACCACTATGACATCACTATACCACTATGACATCACACCACTATCACATCACTATACCACTATAGGTACCCAAGCCGGTCACAATACACTGGGCTAGATCTCAGAAAAGGCTCCACTCGGAACTTTTCAGATCCACCCTGGGAAACCGAATTGAGGGTATTCCTCCTCAGCTAGCAGCCTCAGATACACTGGATGCCATAAATGCAGCTCTGCTACAGTCAGCCGACTTAGCAGCACCAAAGCACAAAGTCCGCTGCCGGGCAAAAAAGTCCAGCTGGTTCAATAACCAGCTGTCGCTATTGAAGCAAGAGCGCAGAAGGGCGGGAGCCGCCTGGAAAAGAAGTCCTTCAGATGACCGCCTCAACTTCTACAAAGCAGTAACAACACGATATCACAAGGAAATTTTCAAAGCCAAAAAACTTCACTTTTCCATGGTGATTAACAGCGCAATGAATCGCCCACGCGAACTCTTCAGGATGGTCACCCAGACCATGAATCCGGGATGTCTTGAAGTCCCCACTTCAGACTCCCAAGAGTTCTGCAATGAACTATCGGATTTCTTCATCAACAAAATTGAAAAAATTCGGGTAAGTATTCGGCAAAACAATACTCCACTCAGTCCCCTCTTCAATCAAAACACCGACAGAAAGCCTCTACAATCAACTAAGTTCACTTTGGAACCCATCTCCATCGATACCACCAAAAAATTCATTGGTGCGTTGCGGAACAGCACTGCACCCAACGACATCATTCCCACCAAGCTACTGAAGGAATGTGCCGACATCCTGGCGCCTCCAATCACACAGCTTATAAATCAGTCATTCAAGGAAGGCATAGTGCCTTCCCTGCTGAAAGAGGGCACAATCCTGCCGATCTTGAAAAAACCTAATTTGGATCCTATGGACCCAACTCACCGCCGTCCCATAACAGGTCTAAATGCTCTGTCCAAGATAATGGAGAAAGTGGTGGTAAATCAGCTGCAACAGCATCTGGATACCCACAACCTACTTGATCCATTTCAATCCGGGTTCCGCCCCGAACACGGGACAGAAACGGCCTTACTGAAAATATGGGACGATGCGCTCGAGGCCGCAGACGAAGGAGAATCGTGTCTCCTGGTTCTGCTGGACCTAAGCGCAGCCTTCGACACAGTAGACCATAAATTGCTACTGAGACGACTCACAGAAGTCGCTGGAGTCACAGAAGACGCCTTACCATGGTTCTCCTCTTTTCTCGGAAACCGATCACAAACAGTGAAACTGGGATCTTTCACGTCAGAAAAACGCACGGTGCCATGTGGGGTCCCCCAAGGATCCCCCCTATCACCGGTGCTGTTTAATATCTATCTTCGTCCTCTCTTTGATATTATCAGTAGCCAAGAACTACTTTATCACTCTTATGCTGACGACACGCAATTGTATTTTCGCATCTGCCACAAAAAGGATCATCATCTCAGATTAGAGAAATGTCTCTCTTCAATAGAAAACTGGATGACTAAGAGTTATCTCAAACTCAATAGCGCTAAAACAGAACTGTTTATCTTCGATGCCAGTCGGAAGAGACTACCAGCAACAAACTGGACACCATCGCCCATTCTGGGACAAATCATCGCCCCTAGCTCCAAAGTCAAAAGTCTAGGAGTCACGTTTGACACCTTCATGACAATGGACGCACAAATAGGGTCAGTAGTCAGCGGGGCCCACCATTTGATGCGCCTACTACGCAGACTTATTCCATTTATCCCCAAAGAAGACGTAGCAGTCGTGGTGGGAACAATCGTGAATTCCAGACTGGACTATGCAAATGCCCTTTACCTCGGGCTCCCCAAGTACCAAATCGCTCGTCTTCAAGTCGTACAGAATACGGCCGCAAGACTTGTGACTGGGAAAAAATCTTGGGAATCAATCTCACCTTCACTGAGATCCCTTCACTGGTTGCCAGTGAAAGACAGAATTGCATTCAAAGCACTCTGCCTGACACATAAGTGCATCCATGGGAAGGCTCCTAGATATCTATGCGACAAGATCAAACCGCACAATTGCAACCACATTCTGCGTTCCACCGACCAAAAATTGGTCATGGTTCCTAAAACCAAATACAAATCTAAAGGAGAAAGAAGGTTTGCTTTCCAGGGCCCCAGGCTTTGGAATGCTTTACCAACCAGCATTCGGTTGGAGCAAAACCACCTGTCTTTCAGAAGGCAGATCAAGACCCTGCTTTTCTGATGGCATGAGACACAAACAACCAGCGCCCAGAGGCGATTCAGTTTGCATGTGCCGCGCTATATAAATTTTTCATTCATTCATTCATTCACTATGACATCACTATACCACTATGACATCACACCACTATGACATCACTATACCACTATGACATCACTATACCACTATGACATCACTATACCACTGTGACATCCCACCACTATGACATCACTATACCACTATGACATCACACCACTATGACATCACTATACCACTATGACATCACACCACTATGACATCACTATACCACTATGACATCACTATACCACTATGACATCACTATACCACTATGACATCACCGCTCCTTCAGATACAAGATATATTATACAGGAGTGACATAATAGTGTGTGACTGTGGGGGGAGGGGACATTAGAGTGTAAGCTCCTCTGTACAGAGACTGATGTGTACAATATTGATATGTGAGATTTTGTATCGGAACTTAATTGCAGTGTTCTGTTCTAAATTGATTTTAATCTGTGTTAATATTGCAGCTTGGCACTTGGCACTATTAACGGTCATGCCCATGCTCACACCACTATGACATCACTTTACCACTATGACATCAAACCACTATGACATCACTATACCACTATGACATCACTATACCACTATGACATCACCGCTTCTTCAGATACAAGATATATTATACAGGAGTGACGGGGAGGTTCTATGACATCACACCACTATGACATCACTTTACCACTATGACATCAAACCACTATGACATCACTATACCACTATGACATCACTATACCACTATGACATCACCACTTCTTCAGATACAAGATATATTATACAGGAGTGACGGGGAGGTTCTATGACATCACACCACTATGACATCACATTACCACTATGACATCCCACCACTATGACATCACTATACCACTATGACATCACACCACTATGACATCACTATACCACTATGACATCACACCACTATGACATCACTATACCACTATGACATCACTATATCACTATGACATCACACCACCATGACATCACTATACCACTATGATATCACTATACCACTATGACATCACACCACTATGACATCACTATACCACTATGACATCACTATATCACTATGACATCACACCACTATGACATCACACCACTATGACATCACTATATCACTATGACATCACACCACTATGACATCACGATACCACTATGACATCACTATACCACTATGACATCACACCACTATGACATCACTATACCACTATGACATCACTATATCACTATGACATCACACCACTATGACATCACTATACCACTATGACATCACTATACCATCACACCACTATGACATCACTATACCACTATGCCATCAAACCACTATGACATCACTATACCACTATGACATTACTATACCACTATGACATCACTATACCACTATGACATCACTATACCACTATGACATCACTATACCACTATGACATCACCGCTTCTTCAGATACAAGATATATTATACAGGAGAGACGGGGAGGTTCTATGACATCACACCACTATGACATCACTTTACCACTATGACATCAAACCACTATGACATCACTATATCACTATGACATCGCACCACTATGACATCACTATACCACTATGACATCACACCACTATGACATCACTATATCACTATGACATCACACCACTATGACATCACTATACCACTATGACATCACTATACCACAATGACATCCCACCACTATGACATCACTATACCACTATGACATCAAACCACTATGACATCACTATATCACTATGACATCGCACCACTATGACATCACTATACCATTATGACATCACACCACTATGGCATCACTATATCACTATGACATCACACCACTATGACATCACTATACCACTATGACATCACTATACCACTATGACATCACCGCTTCTTCAGATACAAGATATATTATACAGGAGTGACGGGGAGGTTCTATGACATCACACCACTATGCCATCACTTTACCACTATGACATCAAACCACTATGACATCACTATACCACAATGACATCACTATACCACTATGAAATCACCGCTTCTTCAGATACAAGATATATTATACAGGAGTGACGGGGAGGTTCTATGACATCACACCACTATGACATCACTTTACCACTATGACATCACTATACCATCACACCACTATGACATCACTATACCACTATGATATCAAACCACTGACATCACTATACCACTATGACATCACTATATCACTATGACATCACTATACCATCACTATACAACTATGACATCACTATACCACTATGACATCACACCACTATGACATCACTATACCACTATGACATCACACCACTATGACATCACTATACCACTATGACATCACAATATCACTATGACATCACACCACTATGACATCACTATACCACTATGACATCACTATACCACTATGACATCACACCACTATGACATCACTATACCACTATGACATCACTATATCACTATGACATCACACCACTATGACATCACTATACCACTATGACATCACTATACCACTATGACATCACTATACCATCACACCACTATGACATCACTATACCACTATGACATCAAACCACTATGACATCACTATACCACTATGACATTACTATACCACTATGACATTACTATACCACTATGACATCACACCACTATGACATCACTAAAGCACTATGACATCACTATACCACTATGACATCACTATACCACTATGACATCACCGCTTCTTCAGATACAAGATATATTATACAGGAGTGATGGGGAGGTTCTATGACATCACACCACTATGACATCACTTTACCACTATGACATCCCACCACTATGACATCACTATACCACTATGACATCCCACCACTATGACATCACTATACCACTATGACATCACACCACTATGACATCACTATACCACTATGACAACACTATACCACTATGACATCACTATACCACTATGACATCACCGCTTCTTCAGATACAAGATATATTATACAGGAGTGACGGGGAGGTTCTATGACATCACACCACTATGACATCACGTTACCACTATGACATCCCACCACTATGACATCACTATACCACTATGACATCACACCACTATGACATCACTATAGCACTATGACATCACTATACCACTATGACATCACTATATCACTATGACATCACTATATCACTATGACATCACACCACTATGACATCACTATACCACTATGACATCAAACCACTATGACATCACTATACCACTATGACATCCCACCACTATGACATCACTATACCACTATGACATCACTATACCACTATGACATCACTATACCACTATGACATCACTATACCACTATGACATCACTATACCACTATGACATCACCGCTTCTTCAGATACAAGATATATTATACAGGAGTGACGGGGAGGTTCTATGACATCACACCACTATGACATCACTTTACCACTATGACATCAAACCACTATGACATCACTATATCACTATGACATCACAATACCACTATGACATCACACCACTATGACATCACTATATCACAATGACATCACTATACCACTATGACATCATACCACTATGACATCACTATACCACTATGACATCACTATACCACTATGACATCACACCACTATGACATCACTATACCACTATGACATCACTATACCACTATGACATCACACCACTATGACATCATTATACCACTATGACATCACTATACCACTATGACATCCCACCACTATGACATCACTATACCACTATGACATCACACCACTATGACATCACTATACCACTATGACATCACACCACTATGACATCACACCACTATGACATCACACCACTATGACATCACTATACCACTATGACATCACTATACCACTATGACATCACCGCTTCTTCAGATACAAGATATATTATACAGGAGTGACATAATAGTGTGTGACTGTGGGGGGAGGGGACATTAGAGTGTAAGCTCCTCTGTACAGAGACTGATGTGTACAATATTGATATGTGAGATTTTGTATCGGAACTTAATTGCAGTGTTCTGTTCTAAATTGATTTTAATCTGTGTTAATATTGCAGCTTGGCACTTGGCACTATTAGCGGTCATGCCCATGCTCACACCACTATGACATCACTTTACCACTATGACATCAAACCACTATGACATCACTATACCACTATGACATCACTATACCACTATGACATCACCGCTTCTTCAGATACAAGATATATTATACAGGAGTGATGGGGAGGTTCTATGACATCACACCACTATGACATCACTTTACCACTATGACATCCCACCACAATGACATCACTATACCACTATGACATCACACCACTATGACATCACTATACCACTATGACATCACTATACCACTAAGACATCACTATACCACTATGACATCACTATACCACTATGACATCACTATACCACTATGACATCACCGCTTCTTCAGATACAAGATATATTATACAGGAGTGACGGGGAGGTTCTATGACATCACACCACTATGACATTACTTTACCACTATGACATCAAACCACTATGACATCACTATACCACTATGACATCACTTTACCACTATGACATCAAACCACTATGACATCACACCACTATGACATCACTATACCACTATGACATCACTATACCACTATGACATCACTATACCACTATGACATCAAACCACTATGACATCACTATACCACTATGACATCCCACCACTATGACATCACTATACCACTATGACATCACACCACTATGACATCACTATACCACTATGACATCACTATACCACTATGACATCACCGCTTCTTCAGATACAAGATATATTATACAGGAGTGACGGGGAGGTTCTATAAAAATCACACCACTATGACATCACTTTACCACTATGACATCAAACCACTATGACATCACTATATCACTATGACATCGCACCACTATGACATCACTATACCACTATGACATCACTATATCACTATGACATCACACCACTATGACATCACTATACCACTATGACATCACTATACCACTATGACATCACTATACCACTATGACATCCCACCACTATGACATCACTATACCACTATGACATTACACCACTATGACATCACTATACCACTATGACATCACACCACTATGACATCACTATACCACTATGACATCACTATACCACTATGACATCACTGCTTCTTCAGATACAAGATATATTATACAGGAGTGACATAATAGTGTGTGACTGTGGGGGGAGGGTACATTAGAGTGTAAGCTCCTCTGTACAGAGACTGATGTGTACAATATTGATATGTGAGATTTTGTATCAGAACTTAATTGCAGTCTTCTGTTCTGAATTGATTTTACTCTGTGTTAATATTGCAGCTTGGCACTTGGCACTATTAGCGGTCATGCCCATGCTCACACCACTATGACATCACTTTACCACTATGACATCAAACCACTATGACATCACTTTACCACTATGACATCCCACCACTATGACATCACTATACCACTATGACATCACACCACTATGACATCACTATACCACTATGACATCACACCAATATGACATCACTATACCACCATGACATCACTATACCACTATGACATCACTATACCACTATGACATCACTATACCATCACACCACTATGACATCACTATACCACTATGACATCAAACCACTATGACATCACTATACCACTATGACATCACTATGACATCACTATACCATCACTATACCACTATGACATCACTATACCACTATGACAACACTTTACCACTATGACATCCCACCACTATGACATCACTACACCACTATGACATCACACCACTATGACATCACTATACCACTAATACATCACTATACCACTATGACATCACCGCTTCTTCAGATACAAGATATATTATACAGGAGTGACAGGGAGGTTCTATGACATCACACCACTATGACATCACTTTACCACTATGACATCAAACCACTATGACATCACTATACCACAATGACATCACTATACCACTATGACATCACTATACCACTATGACATCACCGCTTCTTCAGATACAAGATATATTATACAGGAGTGACGGGGAGGTTCTATGACATCACACCACTATGACATCACTTTACCACTATGACATCCCACCACTATGACATCACTATACCACTATGACATCACACCACTATGACATCACTATACCACTATGACATCACTATACCACTATGACATCACTATACCACTATGACATCACCGCTTCTTCAGATACAAGATATATTATACAGGAGTGACGGGGAGGTTCTATGACATCACACCACTATGACATCACTTTACCACTATGACATCAAACCACTATGACATCACTATATCACTATGACATCGCACCACTATGACATCACTGTACCACTATGACATCACACCATTATGGCATCACTATATCACTATGACATCACTATACCACTATGACATCACACCACTATGACATCACAATACCACTATGACATCAACCCACTATGACATCACTATATCACTATGACATCACTATATCACTATGACATCACTATATCACTATGACATCACACCACTATGACATCACTATACCACTATGACATCACTATACCATCACACCACTATGACATCACACCACTATGACATCACTATACCACTATGACATCACTATACCACTATGACATCACTATACCACTATGACATCCCACCACTATGACATCACTATACCACTATGACATCACACCACTATGACATCACTATACCACTATGACATCACTATACCACTATGACATCACCGCTTCTTCAGATACAAGATATATTATACAGGAGTGACGGGGAGGTTCTATGACATCACACCACTATGACATCACTTTACCACTATGACATCAAACCACTATGACATCACTATATCACTATGACATCGCACCACTATGACATCACTATACCACTATGACATCACACCACTATGGCATCACTATATCACTATGACATCACTATACCACTATGACATCACACCACTATGACATCACACCACTATGACATCACTATACCACTATGACATCAAGCCACTATGACATCACTATATCACTATGACATCACTATATCACTATGACATCGCTATATCACTATGACATCACTATATCACTATGACATCACACCACTATGACATCACTATACCACTATGACATCACTATACCATCACACTACTATGACACCACTATGACATCAAACCACTATGACATCACTATACCACTATGACATCACTATGCCACTATGACATCACTATACCATCACTATACCACTATGACATCACACCACTATGACATCACTATACCACTATGACATCACTATACCACTATGACATCACTATACCACTATGACATCCCACCACTATGACATCACTATACCACCATGACATCACACCACTATGACATCACTATACCACTATGACATCACTATACCACTATGACATCACTATACCACTATGACATCACCGCTTCTTCAGATACAAGATATATTATACAGGAGTGACGGGGAGGTTCTATGACATCACACCACTATGACATCACTTTACCACTATGACATCAAACCACTATGACATCACACCACTATGACATCACTCTACCACTATGACATCACACCACTATGACATCACTATATCACTATGACATCACACCACTATGACATCACCGTTTCTTCAGATACAAGATATATTATACAGGAGTGACGGGGAGGTTCTATGACATCACACCACTATGACATCACTTTACCACTATGACATCCCACCACTATGACATCACTATACCACTATGACATCACACCACTATGACATCACTATACCACTATGACATCACACCACTATGATATCACTATACCACTATGACATCACTATACCACTATGACATCACTATACCACTATGACATCACCGCTTCTTCAGATACAAGATATATTATACAGGAGTGATGGGGAGGTTCTATGACATCACACCACTATGACATCACGTTACCACTATGACATCCCACCACTATGACATCACTATACCACTATGACATCACACCACTATGACATCACTATAGCACTATGACATCACTATACCACCATGACATCACTATATCACTATGACATCACACCACTATGACATCACTATACCACTATGACATCACTATACCACTATGACATCACACCAATATGACATCACTATACCAGTATGACATCACTATATCACTATGACATCACACCACTATGACATCACTATACCACTATGACATCACTATACCACTATGACATCACTATACCATCACACCACTATGACATCACTATACCACTATGCCATCAAACCACTATGACATCACTATACCACTATGACATTACTATACCACTATGACATCACTATACCACTATGACATCACTATACCACAATGACATCCCACCACTATGACATCACTATACCACTATGACATCACTATACCACTATGACATCACCGCTTCTTCAGATACAAGATATATTATACAGGAGTGACGGGGAGGTTCTATGACATCACACCACTATGACATCACTTTACCACTATGACATCAAACCACTATGACATCACTATATCACTATGACATCGCACCACTATGACATCACTATACCACTATGACATCACACCACTATGACATCACTATATCACTATGACATCACACCACTATGACATCACTATACCACTATGACATCACTATATCACTATGACATCACACCACTATGACATCACTATACCACTATGACATCACTATACCACTATGACATCACCATACCACAATGACATCCCACCACTATGACATCACTATACCACTATGACATCACTATACCACTATGACATCACTATACCACTATGACATCACCGCTTCTTCAGATACAAGATATATTATACAGGAGTGACGGGGAGGTTCTATGACATCACACCACTATGACATCACTTTACCACTATGCCATCAAACCACTATGACATCACTATATTACTATGACATCGCACCACTATGACATCACTATACCACTATGACATCACACCACTATGACATCACTATATCACTATGACATCACACCACTATGACATCACTATACCACTATGACATCACTATACCACTATGACATCAAACCACTATGACATCACTATACCACTATGACATCACTATATCACTATGACATCACTATATCACTATGACATCACACCACTATGACATCACTATACCACTATGACATCACTATACCACTATGACATCACTATACCACTATGACATCACCGCTTCTTCAGATACAAGATATATTATACAGGAGTGACGGGGAGGTTCTATGACATCACACCACTATGACATCACGTTACCACTATGACATCCCACCACTATGACATCACTATACCACTATGACATCACACCACTATGACATCACTATAGCACTATGACATCACTATACCACCATGACATCACTATATCACTATGACATCACACCACTATGACATCACTATACCACTATGACATCACTATACCACTATGACATCACACCAATATGACATCACTATACCAGTATGACATCACTATATCACTATGACATCACACCACTATGACATCACTATACCACTATGACATCACTATACCACTATGACATCACTATACCATCACACCACTATGACATCACTATACCACTATGCCATCAAACCACTATGACATCACTATACCACTATGACATTACTATACCACTATGACATCACTATACCACTATGACATCACTATACCACAATGACATCCCACCACTATGACATCACTATACCACTCTGACATCACTATACCACTATGACATCACCGCTTCTTCAGATACAAGATATATTATACAGGAGTGACGGGGAGGTTCTATGACATCACACCACTATGACATCACTTTACCACTATGACATCAAACCACTATGACATCACTATATCACTATGACATCGCACCACTATGACATCACTATACCACTATGACATCACACCACTATGACATCACTATATCACTATGACATCACACCACTATGACATCACTATACCACTATGACATCACTATATCACTATGACATCACACCACTATGACATCACTATACCACTATGACATCACTATACCACTATGACATCACTATACCACAATGACATCCCACCACTATGACATCACTATACCACTATGACATCAAACCACTATGACATCACTATATCACTATGACATCGCACCACTATGACATCACTATACCATTATGACATCACACCACTATGGCATCACTATATCACTATGACATCACACCACTATGACATCACTATACCACTATGACATCACTATACCACTATGACATCACCGCTTCTTCAGATACAAGATATATTATACAGGAGTGACGGGGAGGTTCTATGACATCACACCACTATGACATGACTTTACCACTATGACATCAAACCACTATGACATCACTATACCACAATGACATCACTATACCACTATGAAATCACCGCTTCTTCAGATACAAGATATATTATACAGGAGTGACGGGGAGGTTCTATGACATCACACCACTATGACATCACTTTACCACTATGACATCACTATACCATCACACCACTATGACATCACTATACCACTATGATATCAAACCACTGACATCACTATACCACTATGACATCACTATATCACTATGACATCACTATACCATCACTATACAACTATGACATCACTATACCACTATGACATCACACCACTATGACATCACACCACTATGACATCACTATACCACTATGACATCACACCACTATGACATCACTATACCACTATGACATCACAATATCACTATGACATCACACCACTATGACATCACTATACCACTATGACATCACTATACCACTATGACATCACACCACTATGACATCACTATACCACTATGACATCACTATATCACTATGACATCACACCACTATGACATCACTATACCACTATGACATCACTATACCACTATGACATCACTATACCATCACACCACTATGACATCACTATACCACTATGACATCAAACCACTATGACATCACTATACCACTATGACATTACTATACCACTATGACATTACTATACCACTATGACATCACACCACTATGACATCACTATACCACTATGACATCACTATACCACTATGACATCACTATACCACTATGACATCACCGCTTCTTCAGATACAAGATATATTATACAGGAGTGATGGGGAGGTTCTATGACATCACACCACTATGACATCACTTTACCACTATGACATCCCACCACTATGACATCACTATACCACTATGACATCCCACCACTATGACATCACTATACCACTATGACATCACACCACTATGACATCACTATACCACTATGACAACACTATACCACTATGACATCACTATACCACTATGACATCACCGCTTCTTCAGATACAAGATATATTATACAGGAGTGACGGGGAGGTTCTATGACATCACACCACTATGACATCACGTTACCACTATGACATCCCACCACTATGACATCACTATACCACTATGACATCACACCACTATGACATCACTATAGCACTATGACATCACTATACCACTATGACATCACTATATCACTATGACATCACTATATCACTATGACATCACACCACTATGACATCACTATACCACTATGACATCAAACCACTATGACATCACTATACCACTATGACATCCCACCACTATGACATCACTATACCACTATGACATCACTATACCACTATGACATCACTATACCACTATGACATCACTATACCACTATGACATCACTATACCACTATGACATCACCGCTTCTTCAGATACAAGATATATTATACAGGAGTGACGGGGAGGTTCTATGACATCACACCACTATGACATCACTTTACCACTATGACATCAAACCACTATGACATCACTATATCACTATGACATCACTATACCACTATGACATCACACCACTATGACATCACTATATCACAATGACATCACTATACCACTATGACATCATACCACTATGACATCACTATACCACTATGACATCACTATACCACTATGACATCACACCACTATGACATCACTATACCACTATGACATCACTATACCACTATGACATCACACCACTATGACATCATTATACCACTATGACATCACTATACCACTATGACATCCCACCACTATGACATCACTATACCACTATGACATCACACCACTATGACATCACTATACCACTATGACATCACACCACTATGACATCACACCACTATGACATCACTATACCACTATGACATCACTATACCACTATGACATCACCGCTTCTTCAGATACAAGATATATTATACAGGAGTGACATAATAGTGTGTGACTGTGGGGGGAGGGGACATTAGAGTGTAAGCTCCTCTGTACAGAGACTGATGTGTACAATATTGATATGTGAGATTTTGTATCGGAACTTAATTGCAGTGTTCTGTTCTAAATTGATTTTAATCTGTGTTAATATTGCAGCTTGGCACTTGGCACTATTAGCGGTCATGCCCATGCTCACACCACTATGACATCACTTTACCACTATGACATCAAACCACTATGACATCACTATACCACTATGACATCACTATACCACTATGACATCACCGCTTCTTCAGATACAAGATATATTATACAGGAGTGATGGGGAGGTTCTATGACATCACACCACTATGACATCACTTTACCACTATGACATCCCACCACTATGACATCACTATACCACTATGACATCACACCACTATGACATCACTATACCACTATGACATCACTATACCACTAAGACATCACTATACCACTATGACATCACTATACCACTATGACATCACTATACCACTATGACATCACCGCTTCTTCAGATACAAGATATATTATACAGGAGTGACGGGGAGGTTCTATGACATCACACCACTATGACATTACTTTACCACTATGACATCAAACCACTATGACATCACTATACCACTATGACATCACTTTACCACTATGACATCAAACCACTATGACATCACACCACTATGACATCACTATACCACTATGACATCACTATACCACTATGACATCACTATACCACTATGACATCAAACCACTATGACATCACTATACCACTATGACATCCCACCACTATGACATCACTATACCACTATGACATCACACCACTATGACATCACTATACCACTATGACATCACTATACCACTATGACATCACCGCTTCTTCAGATACAAGATATATTATACAGGAGTGACGGGGAGGTTCTATAAAAATCACACCACTATGACATCACTTTACCACTATGACATCAAACCACTATGACATCACTATATCACTATGACATCGCACCACTATGACATCACTATACCACTATGACATCACTATATCACTATGACATCACACCACTATGACATCACTATACCACTATGACATCACTATACCACTATGACATCACTATACCACTATGACATCCCACCACTATGACATCACTATACCACTATGACATTACACCACTATGACATCACTATACCACTATGACATCACACCACTATGACATCACTATACCACTATGACATCACTATACCACTATGACATCACTGCTTCTTCAGATACAAGATATATTATACAGGAGTGACATAATAGTGTGTGACTGTGGGGGGAGGGTACATTAGAGTGTAAGCTCCTCTGTACAGAGACTGATGTGTACAATATTGATATGTGAGATTTTGTATCAGAACTTAATTGCAGTCTTCTGTTCTGAATTGATTTTACTCTGTGTTAATATTGCAGCTTGGCACTTGGCACTATTAGCGGTCATGCCCATGCTCACACCACTATGACATCACTTTACCACTATGACATCAAACCACTATGACATCACTTTACCACTATGACATCCCACCACTATGACATCACTATACCACTATGACATCACACCACTATGACATCACTATACCACTATGACATCACACCAATATGACATCACTATACCACCATGACATCACTATACCACTATGACATCACTATACCACTATGACATCACTATACCATCACACCACTATGACATCACTATACCACTATGACATCAAACCACTATGACATCACTATACCACTATGACATCACTATGACATCACTATACCATCACTATACCACTATGACATCACTATACCACTATGACAACACTTTACCACTATGACATCCCACCACTATGACATCACTACACCACTATGACATCACACCACTATGACATCACTATACCACTAATACATCACTATACCACTATGACATCACCGCTTCTTCAGATACAAGATATATTATACAGGAGTGACAGGGAGGTTCTATGACATCACACCACTATGACATCACTTTACCACTATGACATCAAACCACTATGACATCACTATACCACAATGACATCACTATACCACTATGACATCACTATACCACTATGACATCACCGCTTCTTCAGATACAAGATATATTATACAGGAGTGACGGGGAGGTTCTATGACATCACACCACTATGACATCACTTTACCACTATGACATCCCACCACTATGACATCACTATACCACTATGACATCACACCACTATGACATCACTATACCACTATGACATCACTATACCACTATGACATCACTATACCACTATGACATCACCGCTTCTTCAGATACAAGATATATTATACAGGAGTGACGGGGAGGTTCTATGACATCACACCACTATGACATCACTTTACCACTATGACATCAAACCACTATGACATCACTATATCACTATGACATCGCACCACTATGACATCACTGTACCACTATGACATCACACCATTATGGCATCACTATATCACTATGACATCACTATACCACTATGACATCACACCACTATGACATCACTTTACCACTATGACATCATACCACTATGACATCACTATACCACAATGACATCACTATACCACTATGACATCACTATACCACTATGACATCACCGCTTCTTCAGATACAAGATATATTATACAGGAGTGACGGGGAGGTTCTATGACATCACACCACTATGACATCACTTTACCACTATGACATCCCACCACTATGACATCACTATACCACTATGACATCACACCACTATGACATCACTATACCACTATGACATCACTATACCACTATGACATCACTATACCACTATGACATCACCGCTTCTTCAGATACAAGATATATTATACAGGAGTGACGGGGAGGTTCTATGACATCACACCACTATGACATCACTTTACCACTATGACATCAAACCACTATGACATCACTATATCACTATGACATCGCACCACTATGACATCACTGTACCACTATGACATCACACCATTATGGCATCACTATATCACTATGACATCACTATACCACTATGACATCACACCACTATGACATCACAATACCACTATGACATCAACCCACTATGACATCACTATATCACTATGACATCACTATATCACTATGACATCACTATATCACTATGACATCACACCACTATGACATCACTATACCACTATGACATCACTATACCATCACACCACTATGACATCACACCACTATGACATCACTATACCACTATGACATCACTATACCACTATGACATCACTATACCACTATGACATCCCACCACTATGACATCACTATACCACTATGACATCACACCACTATGACATCACTATACCACTATGACATCACTATACCACTATGACATCACCGCTTCTTCAGATACAAGATATATTATACAGGAGTGACGGGGAGGTTCTATGACATCACACCACTATGACATCACTTTACCACTATGACATCAAACCACTATGACATCACTATATCACTATGACATCGCACCACTATGACATCACTATACCACTATGACATCACACCACTATGGCATCACTATATCACTATGACATCACTATACCACTATGACATCACACCACTATGACATCACACCACTATGACATCACTATACCACTATGACATCAAGCCACTATGACATCACTATATCACTATGACATCACTATATCACTATGACATCGCTATATCACTATGACATCACTATATCACTATGACATCACACCACTATGACATCACTATACCACTATGACATCACTATACCATCACACTACTATGACACCACTATGACATCAAACCACTATGACATCACTATACCACTATGACATCACTATGCCACTATGACATCACTATACCATCACTATACCACTATGACATCACACCACTATGACATCACTATACCACTATGACATCACTATACCACTATGACATCACTATACCACTATGACATCCCACCACTATGACATCACTATACCACCATGACATCACACCACTATGACATCACTATACCACTATGACATCACTATACCACTATGACATCACTATACCACTATGACATCACCGCTTCTTCAGATACAAGATATATTATACAGGAGTGACGGGGAGGTTCTATGACATCACACCACTATGACATCACTTTACCACTATGACATCAAACCACTATGACATCGCACCACTATGACATCACTCTACCACTATGACATCACACCACTATGACATCACTATATCACTATGACATCACACCACTATGACATCACTATACCACTATGACATCACCGCTTCTTCAGATACAAGATATATTATACAGGAGTGACGGGGAGGTTCTATGACATCACACCACTATGACATCACTTTACCACTATGACATCCCACCACTATGACATCACTATACCACTATGACATCACACCACTATGACATCACTATACCACTATGACATCACACCACTATGATATCACTATACCACTATGACATCACTATACCACTATGACATCACTATACCACTATGACATCACCGCTTCTTCAGATACAAGATATATTATACAGGAGTGATGGGGAGGTTCTATGACATCACACCACTATGACATCACGTTACCACTATGACATCCCACCACTATGACATCACTATACCACTATGACATCACACCACTATGACATCACTATAGCACTATGACATCACTATACCACCATGACATCACTATATCACTATGACATCACACCACTATGACATCACTATACCAATATGACATCACTATACCACTATGACATCACACCAATATGACATCACTATACCAGTATGACATCACTATATCACTATGACATCACACCACTATGACATCACTATACCACTATGACATCACTATACCACTATGACATCACTATACCATCACACCACTATGACATCACTATACCACTATGCCATCAAACCACTATGACATCACTATACCACTATGACATTACTATACCACTATGACATCACTATACCACTATGACATCACTATACCACAATGACATCCCACCACTATGACATCACTATACCACTATGACATCACTATACCACTATGACATCACCGCTTCTTCAGATACAAGATATATTATACAGGAGTGACGGGGAGGTTCTATGACATCACACCACTATGACATCACTTTACCACTATGACATCAAACCACTATGACATCACTATATCACTATGACATCGCACCACTATGACATCACTATACCACTATGACATCACACCACTATGACATCACTATATCACTATGACATCACACCACTATGACATCACTATACCACTATGACATCACTATATCACTATGACATCACACCACTATGACATCACTATACCACTATGACATCACTATACCACTATGACATCACCATACCACAATGACATCACACCACTATGACATCACTATACCACTATGACATCACTATACCACTATGACATCACTATACCACTATGACATCACCGCTTCTTCAGATACAAGATATATTATACAGGAGTGACGGGGAGGTTCTATGACATCACACCACTATGACATCACTTTACCACTATGCCATCAAACCACTATGACATCACTATATTACTATGACATCGCACCACTATGACATCACTATACCACTATGACATCACACCACTATGACATCACTATATCACTATGACATCACACCACTATGACATCACTATACCACTATGACATCACTATACCACTATGACATCAAACCACTATGACATCACTATACCACTATGACATCACTATATCACTATGACATCACTATATCACTATGACATCACACCACTATGACATCACTATACCACTATGACATCACTATACCACTATGACATCACTATACCACTATGACATCACCGCTTCTTCAGATACAAGATATATTATACAGGAGTGACGGGGAGGTTCTATGACATCACACCACTATGACATCACGTTACCACTATGACATCCCACCACTATGACATCACTATACCACTATGACATCACACCACTATGACATCACTATAGCACTATGACATCACTATACCACCATGACATCACTATATCACTATGACATCACACCACTATGACATCACTATACCACTATGACATCACTATACCACTATGACATCACACCAATATGACATCACTATACCAGTATGACATCACTATATCACTATGACATCACACCACTATGACATCACTATACCACTATGACATCACTATACCACTATGACATCACTATACCATCACACCACTATGACATCACTATACCACTATGCCATCAAACCACTATGACATCACTATACCACTATGACATTACTATACCACTATGACATCACTATACCACTATGACATCACTATACCACAATGACATCCCACCACTATGACATCACTATACCACTATGACATCACTATACCACTATGACATCACCGCTTCTTCAGATACAAGATATATTATACAGGAGTGACGGGGAGGTTCTATGACATCACACCACTATGACATCACTTTACCACTATGACATCAAACCACTATGACATCACTATATCACTATGACATCGCACCACTATGACATCACTATACCACTATGACATCACACCACTATGACATCACTATATCACTATGACATCACACCACTATGACATCACTATACCACTATGACATCACTATATCACTATGACATCACACCACTATGACATCACTATACCACTATGACATCACTATACCACTATGACATCACCATACCACAATGACATCACACCACTATGACATCACTATACCACTATGACATCACTATACCACTATGACATCACTATACCACTATGACATCACCGCTTCTTCAGATACAAGATATATTATACAGGAGTGACGGGGAGGTTCTATGACATCACACCACTATGACATCACTTTACCACTATGCCATCAAACCACTATGACATCACTATATTACTATGACATCGCACCACTATGACATCACTATACCACTATGACATCACACCACTATGACATCACTATATCACTATGACATCACACCACTATGACATCACTATACCACTATGACATCACTATACCACTATGACATCAAACCACTATGACATCACTATACCACTATGACATCACTATATCACTATGACATCACTATATCACTATGACATCACACCACTATGACATCACTATACCACTATGACATCAAACCACTATGATATCACTATACCACTATGACATCCCACCACTATGACATCACTATACCACTATGACATCACACCACTATGACATCACTATACCACTATGACATCACTATACCACTATGACATCACTATACCACTATGACATCACCGCTTCTTCAGATACAAGATATATTATACAGGAGTGACGGGGAGGTTCTATGACATCACACCACTATGAGATCACTTTACCACTATGACATCAAACCACTATGACATCACTATATCACTATGACATCACTATACCACTATGACATCACTATATCACTATGACATCACTATACCACTATGACATCATACCACTATGACATCACTATACCACTATGACATCACTATACCACTATGACATCACTATACCACTATGACATCACACCACTATGACATCACTATACCACTATGACATCACTATATCACTATGACATCACACCACTATGACATCACTATACCACTATGACATCACTACACCACTGTGACATCCCACCACTATGACATCACTATACCACTATGACATCACACCACTATGACATCACTATACCACTATGACATCACACCACTATGACATCACTATACCACTATGACATCACTATACAACTATGACATCACCGCTTCTTCAGATACAAGATATATTATACAGGAGTGACATAATAGTGTGTGACTGTGGGGGAAGGGGACATTAGAGTGTAAGCTCCTCTGTACAGAGACTGATGTGTACAATATTGATATGTGAGATTTTGTATCGGAACTTAATTGCAGTGTTCTGTTCTAAATTGATTTTAATCTGTGTTAATATTGCAGCTTGGCACTTGGCACTATTAGCGGTCATGCCCATGCTCACACCACTATGACATCACTTTACCACTATGACATCAAACCACTATGACATCACTATACCAGTATGACATCACTATACCACTATGACATCACCGCTTCTTCAGATACAAGATATATTATACAGGAGTGACGGGGAGGTTCTATGACATCACACCACTATGACATCACTTTACCACTATGACATCAAACCACTATGACATCACTATACCACTATGACATCACTATACCACTATGACATCACCGCTTCTTCAGATACAAGATATATTATACAGGAGTGACGGGGAGGTTCTATGACATCACACCACTATGACATCACTTTACCTCTATGACATCCCACCACTATGACATCACTATACCACTATGACATCACACCACTATGACATCACTATACCACTATGACATCACACCACTATGACATCACTATACCACTATGACATCACTATATCACTATGACATCACACCACCATGACATCACTATACCACTATGATATCACTATACCACTATGACATCACACCACTATGACATCACTATACCACTATGACATCACTATATCACTATGACATCACACTACTATGACATCACTATACCACTATGACATCACTATATCACTATGACATCACACCACTATGACATCACGATACCACTATGACATCACTATACCACTATGACATCACACCACTATGACATCACTATACCACTATGACATCACTATATCACTATGACATCACACCACTATGACATCACTATACCACTATGATATCACTATACCACTATGACATCACTATACCATCACGCCACTATGACATCACTATACCACTATGCCATCAAACCACTATGACATCACTATACCACTATGACATTACTATACCACTATGACATCACTATACCACTATGACATCACTATACCACAATGACATCCCACCACTATGACATCACTATACCACTATGACATCACTATACCACTATGACATCACCGCTTCTTCAGATACAAGATATATTATACAGGAGTGACGGGGAGGTTCTATGACATCACACCACTATGACATCACTTTACCACTATGACATCAAACCACTATGACATCACTATATCACTATGACATCGCACCACTATGACATCACTATACCACTATGACATCACACCATTATGGCATCACTATATCACTATGACATCACACCACTATGACATCACAATACCACTATGACTTCAACCCACTATGACATCACTATATCACTATGCCATCACTATGACATCACTATATCACTATGACATCACACCACTATGACATCGCTATACCACTATGACATCACTATACCATCACACCACTATGACATCAAACCACTATGACATCACTATACCACTATGACATCACTATACCACTATGACATCACTATACCATCACTATACCACTATGACATCACACCACTATGACATCACTATACCACTATGACATCACTATACCACTATGACATCACTATACCACTATGACATCCCACCACTATGACATCACTATACCACTATGACATCACACCACTATGACATCACTATACCACTATGACATCACTATACCACTATGACATCACTATACCACTATGACATCACTGCTTCTTCAGATACAAGATATATTATACAGGAGTGACGGGGAGGTTCTATGACATCACACCACTATGACATGACTTTACCACTATGACATCCCACCACTATGACATCACTATACCACTATGACATCACACCACTATGACATCACTATACCACTATGACATCACTATACCACTATGACATCACTATACCACTATGACATCACCGCTTCTTCAGATACAAGATATATTATACAGGAGTGACGGGGAGGTTCTATGACATCACACCACTATGACATCACTTTACCACTATGACATCAAACCACTATGACATCACTATATCACTATGACATCGCACCACTATGACATCACTATACCACTATGACATCACACCACTATGGCATCACTATATCACTATGACATCACTATACCACTATGACATCACACCACTATGACATCACACCACTATGACATCACTATACCACTATGACATCAAACCACTATGACATCACTATATCACTATGACATCACTATATCACTATGACATCACGCCACTATGACATCACTATACCACTATGACATCACTATACCATCACACCACTATGACACCACTATGACACCAAACCACTATGACATCACTATAACACTATGACATCACTATACCACTATGACATCACTATACCATCACTATACCACTATGACATCACACCACTATGACATCACTATACCACTATGACATCACTATACCACTATGACATCCCACCACTATGACATCACTATACCACCATGACATCACACCACTATGACATCACTATACCACTATGACATCACTATACCACTATGACATCACTATACCACTATGACATCACCGCTTCTTCGGATACAAGATATATTATACAGGAGTGACGGGGAGGTTCTATGACATCACACCACTATGACATCACTTTACCACTATGACATCCCACCACTATGACATCACTATACCACTATGACATCACACCACTATGACATCACTTTACAACTATGACATCACACCACTATGACATCACTATACCACTATGACATCACTATACCACTATGACATCACTATACCACTATGACATCACCGCTTCTTCAGATACAAGATATATTATACAGGAGTGACGGGGAGGTTCTATGACATCACACCACTATGACATCACTTTACCACTATGACATCAAACCACTATGACATCACTATATCACTATGACATCGCACCACTATGACATCACTCTACCACTATGACATCACACCACTATGACATCACTATATCACTATGACATCACACCACTATGACATCACTATACCACTATGACATCACCGCTTCTTCAGATACAAGATATATTATACAGGAGTGACGGGGAGGTTCTATGACATCACACCACTATGACATCACTTTACCACTATGACATCCCACCACTATGACATCACTATACCACTATGACATCACACCACTATGACATCACTATACCACTATGACATCACACCACTATGATATCACTATACCACTATGACATCACTATACCACTATGACATCACCGCTTCTTCAGATACAAGATATATTATACAGGAGTGACGGGGAGGTTCTATGACATCACACCACTATGACATCACTTTACCACTATGACATCAAACCACTATGACATCACTATACCACTATGACATCACTATACCACTATGACATCACCGCTTCTTCAGATACAAGATATATTATACAGGAGTGACGGGGAGGTTCTATGACATTACACCACTATGACATCACTTTACCACTATGACATCCCACCACTATGACATCACTATACCACTATGACATCACACCACTATGACATCACTATACCACTATGACATCACTATATCACTATGACATCACACCACCATGACATCACTATACCACTATGATATCACTATACCACTATGACATCACTATACCATCCCACCACTATGACATCACAATACCACTATGACATCAAACCACTATGACATCACTATACCACTATGACATCACTATACCACTATGACATCACTATACCACTATGACATCCCACCACTATGACATCACTATACCACTATGACATCACACCACTATGACATCACTATACCACTATGACATCACTATACCACTATGACATCACTATACCACTATGACATCACCGCTTCTTCAGATACAAGATATATTATACAGGAGTGACGGGGAGGTTCTATGACATCACACCACTATGACATCACTTTACCACTATGACATCAAACCACTATGACATCACTATACCACTATGACATCACTATACCACTATGACATCACTATACCACTATGACATCACCGCTTCTTCAGATACAAGATATATTATACAGGAGTGATGGGGAGGTTCTATGACATCACACCACTATGACATCACTTTACCACTATGACATCACTATACCATCACACCACTATGACATCACTATACCACTATGACATCAAACCACTGACATCACTATACCACTATGACATCACTATACCACTATGACATCACTATACCACTATGACATCACACCACTATGACATCACTATACCACTATGACATCACACCACTATGACATCACTAAACCACCATGACATCACTATATCACTATGACATCACACCACTATGACATCACTATACCACTATGACATCACTATACCACTATGACATCACACCACTATGACATCACTATACCAGTATGACATCACTATATCACTATGACATCACACCACTATGACATCACTATACCACTATGACATCAGTATACCACTATGACATCACTATACCATCACACCACTATGACATCACTATACCACTATGCCATCAAACCACTATGACATCACTATACCACTATGACATTACTATACCACTATGACATCACTATACCACTATGACAGCACTATACCACAATGACATCCCACCACTATGACATCACTATACCACTATGACATCACTATACCACTATGACATCACCGCTTCTTCAGATACAAGATATATTATACAGGAGTGACGGGGAGGTTCTATGACATCACACCACTATGACATCACTTTACCACTATGACATCAAACCACTATGACATCACTATATCACTATGACATCGCACCACTATGACATCACTATACCACTATGACATCACACCACTATGACATCACTATATCACTATGACATCACACCACTATGACATCACTATACCACTATGACATCACTATACCACTATGACATCACTATACCACAATGACATCCCACCACTATGACATCACTATACCACTATGACATCACTATACCACTATGACATCACTATACCACTATGACATCACCGCTTCTTCAGATACAAGATATATTATACAGGAGTGACGGGGAGGTTCTATGACATCACACCACTATGACATCACTTTACCACTATGCCATCAAACCACTATGACATCACTATATCACTATGACATCGCACCACTATGACATCACTATACCACTATGACATCACACCACTATGACATCACTATATCACTATGACATCACACCACTATGACATCACTATACCACTATGACATCACTATACCACTATGACATCACTATACCACTATGACATCAAACCACTATGACATCACTATACCACTATGACATCACTATATCACTATGACATCACTATATCACTATGACATCACTATATCACTATGACATCACACCACTATGACATCAAACCACTATGACATCACTATACCACTATGACATCCCACCACTATGACATCACTATACCACTATGACATCACACCACTATGACATCACTATACCACTATGACATCAATATACCACTATGACATCACTATACCACTATGACATCACCGCTTCTTCAGATACAAGATATATTATACAGGAGTGACGGGGAGGTTCTATGACATCACACCACTATGACATCACTTTACCACTATGACATCAAACCACTATGACATCACTATATCACTATGACATCACTATACCACTATGACATCACTATATCACTATGACATCACTATACCACTATGACATCACACCACTATGACATCACTATACCACTATGACATCACTATACCACTATGACATCACACCACTATGACATCACTATACCACTATGACATCACTATATCACTATGACATCGCACCACTATGACATCACTATACCACTATGACATCACACCACTATGACATCACTATATCACTATGACATCACACCACTATGACATCACTATACCACTATGACATCACTATACCACTATGACATCACTATACCACTATGACATCAAACCACTATGACATCACTATACCACTATGACATCACTATATCACTATGACATCACTATATCACTATGACATCACTATATCACTATGACATCACACCACTATGACATCAAACCACTATGACATCACTATACCACTATGACATCCCACCACTATGACATCACTATACCACTATGACATCACACCACTATGACATCACTATACCACTATGACATCAATATACCACTATGACATCACTATACCACTATGACATCACCGCTTCTTCAGATACAAGATATATTATACAGGAGTGACGGGGAGGTTCTATGACATCACACCACTATGACATCACTTTACCACTATGACATCAAACCACTATGACATCACTATATCACTATGACATCACTATACCACTATGACATCACTATATCACTATGACATCACTATACCACTATGATATCACACCACTATGACATCACTATACCACTATGACATCACTATACCACTATGACATCACACCACTATGACATCACTATACCACTATGACATCACTATACCACTATGACATCACTACACCACTGTGACATCCCACCACTATGACATCACTATACCACTATGACATCACACCACTATGACATCACTATACCACTATGACATCACACCACTATGACATCACTATACCACTATGACATCACTACACCACTATGACATCACTATACCACTATGACATCACCGCTTCTTCAGATACAAGATATATTATACAGGAGTGACATAATAGTGTGTGACTGTGGGGGGAGGGGACATTAGAGTGTAAGCTCCTCTGTACAGAGACTAATGTGTACAATATTGATATGTGAGATTTTGTATTGGAACTTAATTGCAGTGTTCTGTTCTAAATTGATTTTAATCTGTGTTAATATTGCAGCTTGGCACTTGGCACTATTAGCGGTCATGCCCATGCTCACACCACTATGACATCACTTTACCACTATGACATCAAACCACTATGACATCACTATACCACTATGACATCACTATACCACTATGACATCACCGCTTCTTCAGATACAAGATATATTATACAGGAGTGACGGGGAGGTTCTATGACATCACACCACTATGACATCACTTTACCACTATGACATCAAACCACTATGACATCACTATACCACTATGACATCACTATACCACTATGACATCACCGCTTCTTCAGATATAAGATATATTATACAGGAGTGACGGGGAGGTTCTATGACATCACACCACTATGACATCACTTTACCACTATGACATCCCACCACTATGACATCACTATACCACTATGACATCACACCACTATGACATCACTATACCACTATGACATCACACCACTATGACATCACTATACCACTATGACATCACTATATCACTATGACATCACACCACCATGACATCACTATACCACTATGATATCACTATACCACTATGACATCACACCACTATGACATCACTATACCACTATGACATCACTATATCACTATGACATCACACCACTATGACATCACTATACCACTATGACATCACTATATCACTATGACATCACACCACTATGACATCACGATACCACTATGACATCACTATACCACTATGACATCACACCACTATGACATCACTATACCACTATGACATCACTATATCACTATGACATCACACCACTATGACATCACTATACCACTATGACATCACTATACCACTATGACATCACTATACCATCACGCCACTATGACATCACTATACCACTATGCCATCAAACCACTATGACATCACTATACCACTATGACATTACTATACCACTATGACATCACTATACCACTATGACATCACTATACCACAATGACATCCCACCACTATGACATCACTATGCCACTATGACATCACTATACCACTATGACATCACTATATCACTATGACATCACTATATCACTATGACATCACACCACTATGACATCACTATACCACTATGACATCACTATACCACTATGACATCACCGCTTCTTCAGATACAAGATATATTATACAGGAGTGACGGGGAGGTTCTATGACATCACGCCACTATGCCATCACTTTACCACTATGACATCAAACCACTATGACATCACTATATCACTATGGCATCGCACCACTATGACATCACTATACCACTATGACATCACACCACTATGACTCTACTATATCACTATGACATCACACCACTATGACATCACTATACCACTATGACATCACTATACCACTATGACATCACTATACTACTATGACATCACTATACCACAATGACATCCCACCACTATGACATCACTATACCACTATGACATCACTATACCACTATGACATCACTATACCACTATGACATCACCGCTTCTTCAGATACAAGATATATTATACAGGAGTGACGGGGAGGTTCTATGACATCACACCACTATGACATCACTTTACCACTATGACATCAAACCACTATGACATCACTATACCACTATGACATCACTATACCACTATGAAATCACCGCTTCTTCAGATACAAGATATATTATACAGGAGTGACGGGGAGGTTCTATGACATCACACCACTATGACATCACTTTACCACTATGACATCACTATACCATCACACCACTATGACATCACTATACCACTATGACATCAAACCACTGACATCACTATACCACTATGACATCACTATATCACTATGACATCACTATACCATCACTATACCACTATGACATCACTATACCACTATGACATCACACCACTATGACATCACTATACCACTATGACATCACACCACTATGACATCACTATACCACTATGACATCACAATATCACTATGACATCACACCACTATGACATCACTATACCACTATGACATCACTATACCACTATGACATCACACCACTATGACATCACTATACCACTATGACATCACTATATCACTATGACATCACACCACTATGACATCACTATACCACTATGACATCACTATAACACTATGACATCACTATGACATCACTATACCACTATGACATCACTATACCACTATGACATCAAACCACTATGACATCACTATACCACTATGACATCCCACCACTATGACATCACTATACCACTATGACATCACACCACTATGACATCACTATACCACTATGACAACACTATACCACTATGACATCACTATACCACTATGACATCACTGCTTCTTCAGATACAAGATATATTATACAGGAGTGACGGGGAGGTTCTATGACATCACACCACTATGACATCACGTTACCACTATGACATCCCACCACTATGACATCACTATACCACTATGACATCACACCACTGTGACATCACTATACCACTATGACATCACTATACCACTATGACATCACTATATCACTATGACATCACTATATCACTATGACATCACACCACTATGACATCACTATACCACTATGACATCAAACCACTATGACATCACTATACCACTATGACATCCCACCACTATGACATCACTATACCACTATGACATCACACCACTATGACATCACTATACCACTATGACATCACTATACCACTATGACATCACTATACCACTATGACATCACCGCTTCTTCAGATACAAGATATATTATACAGGAGTGACGGGGAGGTTCTATGACATCACACCACTATGACATCACTTTACCACTATGACATCAAACCACTATGAAATCACTATATCACTATGACATCACTATACCACTATGACATCACACCACTATGACATCACTATATCACTATGACCTCACTATACCACTATGACATCATACCACTATGACATCACTATACCACTATGACATCACTATACCACTATGACATCACACCACTATGACATCAATATACCACTATGACATCACTATACCACTATGACATCACTATACCACTATGACATCACACCACTATGACATCATTATACCACTATGAAATCACTATGACATCCCACCACTATGACATCACTATACCACTATGACATCACACCACTATGACATCACTATACCACTATGACATCACACCACTATGACATCACTATACCACTATGACATCACTATACCACTATGACATCACCGCTTCTTCAGATACAAGATATATTATACAGGAGTGACATAATAGTGTGTGACTGTGGGGGGAGGGGACATTAGAGTGTAAGCTCCTCTGTACAGAGACTGATGTGTACAATATTGATATGTGAGATTTTGTATCGGAACTTAATTGCAGTGTTCTGTTCTAAATTGATTTTAATCTGTGTTAATATTGCAGCTTGGCACTTGGCACTATTAGCGGTCATGCCCATGCTCACACCACTATGACATCACTTTACCACTATGACATCAAACCACTATGACATCACTATACCACTATGACATCACTATACCACTATGACATCACCGCTTCTTCAGATACAAGATATATTATACAGGAGTGATGGGGAGGTTCTATGACATCACACCACTATGACATCACTTTACCACTATGACATCCCACCACTATGACATCACTATACCACTATGACATCACACCACTATGACATCACTATACCACTATGACATCACTATACCACTATGACATCACTATACCACTATGACATCACCGCTTCTTCAGATACAAGATTTATTATACAGGAGTGACGGGGAGGTTCTATGACATCACACCGCTATGACATCACTTTACCACTATGACATCAAACCACTATGACATCACACCACTATGACATCACTATACCACTATGACATCACTATACCACTATGACATCACTATACCACTATGACATCAAACCACTATGACATCACTATACCACTATGACATCCCACCACTATGACATCACTATACAACTATGACATCACACCACTATGACATCACTATACCACTATGACATCACTATACCACTATGACATCACCGCTTCTTCAGATACAAGATATATTATACAGGAGTGACGGGGAGGTTCTATAAAAATCACACCACTATGACATCACTTTACCACTATGAAATCAAACCACTATGACATCACTATATCACTATGACATCGCACCACTATGACATCACTATACCACTATGACATCACTATATCACTATGACATCACACCACTATGACATCACTATACCACTATGACATCACTATACCACTATGACATCACTATACCACTATGACATCCCACCACTATGACATCACTATACCACTATGACATTACACCACTATGACATCACTATACCACTATGACATCACACCACTATGACATCACTATACCACTATGACATCACTATACCACTATGACATCACCGCTTCTTCAGATACAAGATATATTATACAGGAGTGACATAATAGTGTGTGACTGTGGGGGGAGGGTACATTAGAGTGTAAGCTCCTCTGTACAGAGACTGATGTGTACAATATTGATATGTGAGATTTTGTATCAGAACTTAATTGCAGTGTTCTGTTCTGAATTGATTTTAATCTGTGTTAATATTGCAGCTTGGCACTTGGCACTATTAGCGGTCATGCCCATGCTCACACCACTATGACATCACTTTACCACTATGACATCAAATCACTATGACATCACTTTACCACTATGACATCCCACCACTATGACATCACTATACCACTATGACATCACACCACTATGACATCACTATACCACTATGACATCACACCACTATGACATCACTATACCACCATGACATCACTATACCACTATGACATCACTATACCATCACACCACTTTGACATCACTATACCACTATGACATCAAACCACTATGACATCACTATACCACTATGACATCACTATACCATCACTATACCACTATGACATCACTATACCACTATGACATCACTATACCACTATGACATCCCACCACTATGACATCACTATACCACTATGACATCACACCACTATGACATCACTATACCTCTATGACATCACTATACCACTATGACATCACCGCTTCTTCAGATACAAGATATATTATACAGGAGTGACGGGGAGGTTCTATGACATCACACCACTATGACATCACTTTACCACTATGACATCCCACCACTATGACATCACTATACCACTATGACATCACTATACCGCTATGACATCACCGCTTCTTCAGATACAAGATATATTATACAGGAGTGACGGGGAGGTTCTATGACATCACACCACTATGACAACACTTTACCACTATGACATCCCACCACTATGACATCACTATACCACTATGACATCACACCACTATGACATCACTATACCACTAATACATCCCTATACCACTATGACATCACCGCTTCTTCAGATACAAGATATATTATACAGGAGTGACAGGGAGGTTCTATGACATCACACCACTATGACATCACTTTACCACTATGACATCAAACCACTATGACATCACTATACCACTATGACATCACTATACCACTATGACATCACTATACCACTATGACATCACCGCTTCTTCAGATACAAGATATATTATACAGGAGTGACGGGGAGGTTCTATGACATCACACCACTATGACATCACTTTACCACTATGACATCCCACCACTATGACATCACTATACCACTATGACATCACACCACTATGACATCACTATACCACTATGACATCACTATACCACTATGACATCACTATACCACTATGACATCACCGCTTCTTCAGATACAAGATATATTATACAGGAGTGACGGGGAGGTTCTATGATATCACACCACTATGACATCACTTTACCACTATGACATCAAACCACTATGACATCACTATATCACTATGACATCGCACCACTATGACATCACTATACCACTATGACATCACACCACTATGGCATCACTATATCACTATGACATCACTATACCACTATGACATCACACCACTATGACATCACTATATCACTATGACATCACTATATCACTATGACATCACTATATCACTATGACATCACACCACTATGACATCACTATACCACTATGACATCACTATACCATCACACCACTATGACACCACTATGACATCACTATACCACTATGACATCACTATACCACTATGACATCACTATACCATCACTATACCACTATGACATCACACCACTATGACATCACTATACCACTATGACATCACTATACCACTATGACATCCCACCACTATGACATCACTATACCACTATGACATCACTATACCACTATGACATCACCGCTTCTTCAGATACAATATATATTCTACAGGAGTGACAGGGAGGTTCTATGACATCACACCACTATGACATCACTTTACCACTATGACATCCCACCACTATGACATCACTATACCACTATGACATCACACCACTATGACATCACTATACCACTATGACATCACTATACCACTATGACATCACCGCTTCTTCAGATACAAGATATATTATACAGGAGTGACGCGGAGTTTCTATGACATCACTTTACCACTATGACATCAAACCACTATGACATCACTATGACATCGCACCACTATGACATCACTCTACCACTATGACATCACACCACTATGACATCACTATATCACTATGACATCACACCACTATGACATCACTATACCACTATGACATCACCGCTTCTTCAGATACAAGATTTATTATACAGGAGTGACGGGGAGGTTCTATGACATCACACCACTATGACATCACTTTACCACTATGACATCCCACCACTATGACATCACTATACCACTATGACATCACACCACTATGACATCACTATACCACTATGTGTCAGAACCTGTACTCACCGAGACCGAGATGCTGAGGGCGGCTCACCTTTGCGACCCTGTGCAGACCACTCCCTGGAGTTGGGACAGAGGAGGGACGGCACAAGGAGGCACCGGTGCCGGGAGCTGGCAGGAAGACTTGGTGCAGCTGACAGAAGCAGGGCAGGTGCAGAAGACTGGAAACAAGCGTTGGTCAGGCAGGAACTGGTAGGTGAGTCTGGTAGGGTCCACAGGAGATGAGGGCAAATCCGAGTCACAAGCCGAGGGTCAAGGGCAGGAGAGTTCAGAGGGAGTCCATGAGAGCAAGCCAAGGTCAAGGGGCAGGAGACAACAGCAATCCAGGTAACGTTAGCCAAAGGGTGAGAGGTTCCAGGTGAGAGGAGAGTCGTCAGGAATTCCGGGTCAAAACAGGCAGGTACGGCAACAGGTAAACACATAGGAGCTGAAGACAAACCAGCAACCTGTTCAGGGAAGGCTGCTGGTTTAAATAGGAATGTCCGGCCTCTGATTGGCCCCAGGGTTGCCGCATACGTGCACGTGCGCGCTTCCACGCACACGGCGCGCTGCCGTATCGCGCATGCGTGCGCGCAAACCACGCACAGGCATGCGCCGAAATGTCATTCTACTGGGCATGTGCGGGAATCTGTCAGAGATGGAGCTAGTACCCTGACACTATGACATCACACCACTATGACATCACTATACCACTATGACATCACTATACCACTATGACATCACCGCTTCTTCAGATACAAGATATATTATACAGGTGTGACGGGGAGGTTCTATGACATCACACCACTATGACATCACTTTACCACTATGCCATCAAACCACTATGACATCACTATATCACTATGACATCGCACCACTATGACATCGCACCACTATGACATCACTATACCACTATGACATCACACCACTATGACATCACTATATCACTATGACATCACACCACTATGACATCACTATACCACTATGACATCACTATACCACTATGACATCACTATATCACTATGACATCACACCACTATGACATCACTATACCACTATGACATCACTATGCCACTATGACATCACTATACCACAATGACATCCCACCACTATGACATCACTATACCACTATAACATCACTATACCACTATGACATCACCGCTTCTTCAGATACAAGATATATTATACAGGAGTGACGGGGAGGTTCTATGACATCACACCACTATGACATCACTTTACCACTATGCCATCAAACCACTATGACATCACTATATCACTATGACATCGCACCACTATGACATCACTATACCACTATGACATCCCACCACTATGACATCGCTATACCACTATGACATCACACCACTATGACATCACACCACTATGACATCACTATACCACTATGACATCACTATACCACTATGACATCACTATACCACTATGACATCACCGCTTCTTCAGATACAAGATATATTATTCAGGAGTGACATACTAGTGTGTTTGGCGCTGAAAGGGTTAAAAAAGATGAAAGGATTAAAATTAAAAAAAATGATTGGTTTGGCAGTGAAAGGGTTAAAAACGGGGAGGTGGAGGGTTATAAAAAATAATAATAATTTGGCTTTGGTACTGAAAAGGTTAAAAAAATGAAAGGATTAAAAATAAATCTTGGTTTGGCAAAGAAAGGGTTCATAAATGAAAGGGAAAACATTCCACCTGGAAATGAAAGGGTTAAAAGTGTGTGTGGGGGGGGGGGGATATGATTTGGCAGTGAAAGGGTTAAAAAAATGATTTGGTGCTGAAAGGGTTAAAAAAGATGAAAATTACTGGTTTGTCAGTAAAAGGGTTAAAAATGGGGAGGGGTTATAAAAAAACATTTGGTTTTGGCAATGAAAAGGTTAAAAGAAATGAAAGGATTAAAATAAATCTTGGTTTGGCAAAGAAAGGGTTCATATATGAAAGGGAAAACATTCCACCTGGCAGTGAAAGGGTTAAAAAAACGAGGAGGGTTAAAAAATTTGGTTTGGCGCTGAAAGTGTTAAAAACTAAAATAAAAACAGTGGCCCAGATTCAGGTAGATCCGAGCAATATTTGCGTGGGCAAAGAGCAAATAATTTTCTCTGCGCCCACGCAAATATTGCGTTTTGCCCGCGATTCACGGAGCAGTTGCTCCGTAAATTGCGCGGGCGATATGCTAAACAGCCGGGCATAAGGCTGCCTAATGTAAATTATCCCGTCGGGGGCGGGAATCATTTAAATTAGGCGCGCTCCCGCGCCGAGCGAACAGCGCATGCTCCGTCGGGAAACTTTCCCGACGTGCATTGCGGCAAATGACGTCGCAAGGACGTCATTTGCTTCTGAATGAACGTGAATGGCGTCCAGCGCCATTCACGGTTCACTTACGTAAACGACGTGAAATTTAAATTTCACGAGCGGGAAGCGCAGCTATACTTTAGCATTGGTTGCCCCTGCTATTAGCAGGAGCAGCCTTATGCTAAAGTCGCCATACGGAAACTCCGTACCTTGCGTGCGCAGGGCCCGCGCAACTTTTGTGAATCGGTGGTAGTATGCAATTTGCATACTATACGCCGATCACAATGGCCGCGCCCCCTAGCGGCCAACGCAAGAATGCAGCCTGGGATGTGAAGGCATAAGGAGGCTTATGTCTGTCACATCCTAGGCTGCAGTCGGTGTAACGAGGTTCCTGAATCAGGAGCACTCGTTACACCGGAGCAAGTAAGCCCTTGCGCCGCGCAACCTATGGTTGCGCGGGCGCAAGTGCTTCTTGAATCTGGCCCATTGTGATTTGGCGGTGAAAGGGTTACAAATGTAGAAATAATTGGGGTGTAATAATAATAATGAAGAGATCTGGGACTGAAAGGTTTAAATATCATCCACGAGAACATCTTCTATTTTTTTTTTTCCAGAAAAGTTTTTATTGAAAGTTAATGTCAATACATTCAGATATGCATTACATAAGTAAGTGGTTAATATGACACAAATAAAGTTGGCAAAGAATATCATATAAACCTTACATGTGTACAAAGGCCAAATGAAGAACAACAGATCGTAACCCGTCCCCAACACATGTCTTCTGTAGAGGAACACCAATAAGGGTCTCATTTATCTAATACCCATCCTAATAAAGTAAACTAGTGAATATAACGTTTAAATGATAAAATAGCTCTTATCGCTCTATCCTTACACATATATCCTAGTTGCAGACATTTAACTAAATAAACAGAGACTATGAGGAGCAATTCCCCGTCCCGTATACCCCCTTCAGAAACATTAGCTGAATACTGGAGAGGGGGGATAGGAACAAGGAGAAGTTCAATAACGCAAACATCTGGTCAAAAACCTAAATGTTTTTAACCTTCTGCTGAAAAACGAGTCCCAGGTAATAGAAACCTCGGGCCTACCTATAATTAAGAAATTCCTTTCCCAGAGGCTTCAAATCCTCCCAATGAAATTATGATTTTATTTCACACTCCGCAGGTGCACGCATTCGTGCACTACCAAGGGGGTTAAAAGAATATGAAAGGAGTTGAAAGACAGAGCAGTGCAAGATAAAAAGTATGTCTATAGCTTTTTTACCAGAAAGACCTCGGTCAGAGAAAACGAAAAAAGATCTAGCTATAAAAGGAATTCGAATCATTAGGCGGAACATCTTCTATTAGATCCGTATTCTGATCCTACAGCCTGAATTCACAAAGTTCACTAATAAGGACGTGGCCCCTTTAAGAAAAATCGGCAGTTATTTTCATCATGAGATTAAAAAAAAGAAGGAGGTCACATGACTCTGCACTGTGATGTCATCTAAGGCGGTGCAGAGAGGGCTTCTGTTGCCATGGTTACCATGGATGTCATCGGCTGAGCCAATATAAGGCGGTGCAGAGGGGAGGCAGCAGAAGCCGCGTGATCACTGACCAGTGAAGACGTGTTTCTAATCTCTCCTGAGATTTTTCTTGCGATTTGATTCGATTTGATTCGATTCGATTTCATTGCGATTTCTAATTCTCGTACATTTAAAGCGCGTTTCTTTATTCTTAATAATGAGACAATTTAAATGTAAAAAGATTTTTTCTCTGAAAAACACCAAAGAGAAGCCCAGCGAAGGAAGGGCGGCTGTGGAAGGAGGAGGTATCAGTGACCAGCCTGCAGATACCCCCAAAAAGCCCCCCAAAATGAAGAGAAGCCGGGCGTTTGTACGCGGCTGTATCAGAGCCGTCGTTGGATGTTTCGGTCTCGGCTGTAAAGCCAAAAGACATCACCGGGATACCGACAACGAGATTGGTAAGTACTATGGATAGTGATAGATACAAAATGTACTGTACAGGGAGGAGGAGGGGGAGGAGACATGTACAGGGAGGGGGAGGAGACATGTACAGGGAGGGGGAGGGGTCATGTACAGGGAGGAGGAGGGGGAGGAGACATGTACAGGGAGGGGGAGGGGAGGAGACATGTACAGGGAGGGGGAGGGGTCATGTACAAGGAGGAGGAGTCATGTACAGGGAGGGGAAGGGGTCATGTACAGGGAGGAGGAGACATGTACAGGGAGGGGGGGGGTCATGTACAAGGAGGAAGAGACATGTACAAGGAGGGGGAGGAGTCATGTACAGGGAGGAGGAGGGGGAGGAGACATGTACAGGGAGAGGGAGGAGTCATTACGGATCACATGGGCAGCATTATGACAGTTGGAGATTAAACAGAGACCAAGATGGATACATTGTAATACAAGGATAAATGTCTGATTGTTGTTTATAAAGCACAGGCACTGGGATGGAGATTATTATGTGACTGAGGAGGAGAGATACAGATCAGGGAGAGTGAAAGGTGACAGAGGGGGAGGGGGAGGAGACATGGAGAGAGAGGAGACATGGAGGGGGAGGGGACATGGAGGGGGAGGGGTGAGGAGGAGGGGAGGAGACATGTACAGGGAGGGGAGGAGACATGTACAGGGAGGGGGAGGAGACACAAGGAGAGCTGCAGATAGCAGTGTATGATGGAGCCACGTACTAACTCCGGGGCCAGGACTCATAAAACATAAAACACCCCCTCCCCCCATATGTACACATGTATAGGGATTTTCATGGACATTGATGGTTTTTGTCCTGTAAGAAGAAATCTGCAGATTTTTAAACCAAGAAAAGCAAACAGTAATTCTTGGCGCTGTATACAGAGAGCCCCCTCCCCCTCCCCTTTATACAGAGAGCTCCCTCCCCTTTATACAAAGAGCCCCCCTCCCCTTTATACAGAGAGCCCCCTCCCCCCTCTCCCTTATACAGAGAGCCCCCTCCCCCTCCCCTTTATACAGAGAGCTCCCTCCCCTTTATACAAAGAGCCCCCCTCCCCTTTATACAGAGAGCCCCACTCCCCTTTATACAGAGAGCCCCCTCCCCTTTATACAGAGAGCTCCCTCCCCTTTATACAAAGAGCCCCCCTCCCCTTTATACAGAGAGCCCCCTCCCCCTCTCCCTTATACAGAGAGCCCCCTCCCCTTTATACAGAGAGCTGCCTCCCCTTTATACAAAGAGCCCCCCCTCCCCTTTATACAGAGAGCCCCACTCCCCTTTATACAGAGAGCCCCCTCCCCTCCCCTTTATACAGAGAGCCCCCCTCCCCTTTATACAGAGAGCCCCCCTCCCCTTTATACAGGGAGCCCCTCCCCTTTATACAGAGAGGCCCCCTCCCCTTTATACAGAGAGCCCCCCCTCCCCTTTATACAGAGAGCCCCCCTCCCCTTTATACAGAGAGCCTCCTCCCCTTTATACATAGAGCCCCCCTCCCCTTTATACAGGGAGCCCCCCTCCCCTTTATACAGGGAGCCCCCCTCCCCTTTATACAGAGAGCCCCCCTCCCCTTTATACAGGGAGCCCCCCCTCCCCCCTCCTAACTGACTTTTTTTTTAACAAGCTTTGCATTCCCCTCATTACAGGCTGGGCTGATCCGCTCAGTGCCAACCAACTGCCAGAAATTGCCAACATGGACATTGTAGCCAACATAAAATAAAATGGTAATGTCTTTAGGGTGCAGGTGGTGTAATCTGCAGAGCTGCGCTCCCCAACAATTACAGTCCAGGCCTGTCCCTGATTGGTTGATATAGAAGAGGCCAGAACTTAAATATAATTATTGGGAACTGCAGTGCAGAAGATCACTCCGTCTGCACCCCAAAGGCATTAAATAGAGCCTTTATGCCCCTCCCCCTGCTGAACAAATGGGGCCCCTAGTAGGTCCCTGCAGGGCTGTGCTGTAAAGCAGCTCCCACAGACAGTATCTATTTCATCATTTGCCTGGAATTCTGCCTGACACTCCGCCCACACTGGCCGATTTGGAATGGCCGGTAGAAGTGCTGTGATTCCAAATCATGGGAAAAGGGGGGGCAAGAATTCGGATTACATTATTCTTAATGGCACCCCAAACATGGCAAGATCTTGTCACCATTGTCACATGACAGAATCGCATGGAAATCGATCCAAAATGTGCAGGGGACTATTTCTTCACTTTGGGGTGCGGCGGAGTAATCTGCAATACATCAGTTCCCGATCCCCGGCCTCTTCTATATCAATCCACCGCAACAATTCGAGGGATTACAATAAAAGAGGCCGAGTGTTTAATAATCAGAAACAGAAGCCCTGCAGATTACTCCCCCGCACCCGGAATTGAGGAATCAGTTCCCTTTCTGACTCCATTCATTTTACTGGGTTGGCATGAAGGCCAGGCAACCAACATTTTTATATGAAGGCCAACATTAGTCATCCCTGTGTCCCTTTCATGTCAGGTTTATTTATTTCCCCTGACATTGGGATTTGGAACTTTTCTCTCTATAATTTGATGTTGTATAAAAAATATATAAAATGTAGATGAAGTGAAGTGAAGGTGCTAAATCCGATTCTTCTTTTTATTGCAGATGTACGCAGTATTTACTGCACAGACAGCTCACAAGGCAGGACTGCCCCAGTGAGCGAGACAGAATATGAAAGCTACATTGAGACTCCACCAGCATGTGACGTTCACACGGAGACTCCACCAGCATGTGACGTTCACACAGAGACATCAACAGCATGCAGCGTTCACACGGAGACTCCACCAGCATGTGACATTCACACGGAGACTCCACCAGCATGTGACATTCACACGGAGACTCCACCAGCATGTGATGTTCACACGGAGACATCAACAGCATGTGACGTTCACACGGAGACATCAACAGCATGTGAAGTTCACACGGAGGCATCAACAGCATGTGACGTTCACACAGAGATGCCACAACAATATGGCGTTTACACGGAGACTTTGCCAGAATGTGACGTTCACACGGAGACTCCAAGGAACCAAGGTATGGATGTACCAATACAGGTCCACACAGTGGTGGCGGATGCCACTCCAGCAATGGGAGGGTCATCCCATCAGCCCTCCCAGGGACCAGGTACAGCTTTACCAACAGAGGTCCCCACACTGGTGGCAGCGGCCACTGCAGAAACCAGAGGATCTTCTAATCAGTCCTCCCAGGGACCAGGTACGGCTGTACCAACACAGGTCCCTACACTGGTGGCGGTGGCCACTGCAGTAACCGGAGGGTCTTCACATCAGCTCTCTATGTCTCTTTCTGCAGCTTCTGAATCACCAACTATCAATGTGGTTGGACTAAGAAGACAATTAGCTGTTCCTAGAAGAAGACTCAACAAAAAGTCTAAGAAACCATGCCAGGGACCAGGTACAGCTGTACCAACACAGGTCCCTACACTAGTGGTGGCTGCCACTCCAGTAACCGGAGGGTCTTCCCATCAGCCCTCCCTTTTCATTTTTGATGCTTCTGAATCACCAACTATTAATGATGTTGGTCAAAAACCATTGGCTGTTCCCAGAAGAAGACTCAACAAAAAGTCTGAGGAACCCTCCCAGGGACCAGGTACGGCTGTACCAACACAGGTCCCTACACTGGTGGCGGCAGCCACTCCAGAAACCGGAGGGTCTTCCCATCAGCCCTCCCTTTTCGTTTTTGACGCTTCTGAATCACCAACTATCGATGTAGTTGGTCAAACAAGACGATTGGCTGTTCCTAGAAGAAGACTCAAGAAAATGTCTGAGGAATCCTCCCAGGGACCAGGTACGGCTGTACCAACACAGGTCTCTACACTGGTGGCAGCTGCCACTCCAGTAACCGAAGGGTCTTCCCATCAGCCCTCCCTTTTCGTTTTTGATGCTTCTGAATCACCAACTATAAATGTTGTTGGTCAAAGACCATTGGCTGTTCCCAGAAGAAGACTCAACAAAAAGTCTGAGGAACCCTCCCAGGGACCAGGTATGGCTGTACCAACACAGGTCCCTACACTGGTGGCGGCTGCCACTCCAGTAACCGAAGGGTCTTCCCATCAGCCCTCCCTTTTCGATGCTTCTGAATCACCAACTATCAATGAAGTTGGTCAAACAAGACGATTGGCTGTTCCTAGAAGAAGACTCAACAAAATGTCTGAGGAACCATCCCAGGGACCAGGTACGGCTGTACCAACACAGGTCCCTACACTGGTGGCGGCTGCCACTCCAGTAACCAAAGGGTCTTCCCATCAGCCCTCCCTTTTCGTTTTTGATGCTTCTGAATCACCAACTATAAATGTTGTTGGTCAAAGACCATTGGCTGTTCCTAGAAGAAGACTCAACAAAAAGTCTAAGGAACCCTCCCAGGGACCAGGTACGGCTGTACCAACACAGGTCCCTACACTGGTGGCGGCTGCCACTCCAGTAACCGAAGGGTCTTCCCATCAGCCCTCCCTTTTCAACGCTTCTGAATCACCAACTATAAATGAAGTTGGTCAAAGACCATTGGCTGTTCCTAGAAGAAGACTCAACAAAAAGTCTGAGGAACCCTCCCAGGGACCAGGTACGGCTGTACCAACACAGGTCCCTACACTGGTGGCGGCTGCCACTCCAGTAACCGAAGGGTCTTCCCATCAGCCCTCCCTTTTTGATGCTTCTGAATCACCAACTATAAATGTTGTTGGTCAAAGACCATTGGCTGTTCCTAGAAGAAGACTCAAGAAAATGTCTGAGGAACCCTCCCAGGGACCAGGTACGGCTGTACCAACACAGGTCTCTACACTGGTGGCAGCTGCCACTCCAGTAACCGGAGGGTCTTCCCATCAGCCCTCCCTTTTCGTTTTTGATCCTTCTGAATCGCCAACTATAAATGTTGTTGGTCAAAGACCATTGGCTGTTCCTAGAAGAAGACTCAACAAAAAGTCTGAGGAACCCTCCCAGGGACCAGGTACGGCTGTACCAACACAGGTCCCTACACTGGTGGCGGCTGCCACTCCAGTAACCAAAGGGTCTTCCCATCAGCCCTCCCTTTTCGACGCTTCTGAATCACCAACTATCAATGAAGTTGGTCAAACAAGGCGATTGGCTGTTCCTAGAAGAAGACTCAACAAAATGTCTGAGGAACCCTCCCAGGGACCAGGTACGGCTGTACCAACACAGGTCCCTATACTGGTGGCGGCTGCCACTCCAGTAACCGAAGGGTCTTCCCATCAGCCCTCCCTTTTCGTTTTTGATGCTTCTGAATCACCAACTATAAATGTTGTTGGTCAAAGACCATTGGCTGTTCCTAGAAGAAGACTCAACAAAAAGTCTGAGGAACCCTCCCAGGGACCAGGTACGGCTGTACCAACACAGGTCCCTACACTGGTGGCGGCTGCCACTCCAGTAACCGAAGGGTCTTCCCATCAGCCCTCCCTTTTCGACGCTTCTGAATCACCAACTATAAATGAAGTTGGTCAAAGACCATTGGCTGTTCCTAGAAGAAGACTCAACAAAAAGTCTGAGGAACCCTCCCAGGGGCCAGGTACGGCTGTACCAACACAGGTCCCTACACTGGTGGCGGCTGCCACTCCAGTAACCGGAGGGTCTTCCCAACAGCCCTCCCTTTTCGACGCTTCTGAATCACCAACTATCAATGAAGTTGGTCAAACAAGATGATTGGCTGTTCCTAGAAGAAGACTCAACAAAATGTCTGAGGAACCCTCCCAAGGACCAGGCACGGATTTACCAACACAGGTCCCTACACTGGTGGCGGCGGACACTTCAGTAACCGGAGGGTCTTCCCATCAGCCCTCCATTGTTGATTTTGGAGCTTCTGAATCACCAACTATCAATGTAGTTGGTCAAACAAGACGATTGGCTGTTCCTAGAAGAAGACTCAACAAAATGTCTGAGGAAAACTCCCAAGGACCAGGTACGGCTGTACCAACACAGGTCCCTACACTGGTGGCGGCTGCTACTCCAGTAACTGAAGGATCTTCCCATCAGCCCTCCATTTTTGTTTTTGGAGCTTCTGAATCACTAACTGAGGCCAATCCTGCAAAAGTAAGACGAATGGATGTTCCTAGAAGGAGATTCAACAAAAAGTCTACGAAACCCTCCCGGGGACCAGGTAAGGCTGTACCAACACAGGTCCCTACACTAGTGGCGGCTGCCACTCCAGAAACTGGAGGGTCCTTTCATCAGCCCTCCATTTACGTTTTTGGAACTTCTGAATCACCAACTATAACTGTAGTTGGTCAAAGACCATTGGCTGTTCCTAGAAAAAGACACAACAAAGAGTCTGAGGAACCTTCTCAGGGACCAGGTACGGCTGTACCAACACAGGTCCCTACACTAGTGGTGGAAGCCACTCCAGAAACTGGAGGGTCTTCCCATGAGCCCTCCATTATTGTTCTTGGAGCTTCTGAATCACCAACTATCAATGTAAATGGACAAATAAGACGATTGGCTGTTCCTAGAAAAAGACTCAACAAAAAGTCTGAGGAACCCTCCCAGTCACCAGGTACAGCTGTACCAACACAGGTCCCTACACTGGTGGCGGCTGCCACTCCAGTAACCGGAGGGTCTTCCCATCAGCCCTCCATTGTTCTTTTTGTAGTTTCTGAATCACCAACTATCAATGTAGTTTGTCAAACAAGAGGATTGGCTGTTCCTAGAAAAAGACTCAACAAAAAGTCTGAGGAACCCTCCCAGGCACCAGGTACAGCTGTACCAACACAGGTCCCTACACTGGTGGCGGCTGCCACTCCAGTAACTGAAGGATCTTCCCATCAGCCCTCCATTTTCGTTTTTGGAGCTTCTGAATCACTAACTGAGGCCAAACCTGCAAAAATAAGACGAATGGATGTTCCTAGAAGGGGATTCAACAAAAAGTCTACGAAACCCTCCCGGGGACCAGGTAAGGCTGTACCAACACAGGTCCCTACACTAGTGGTGTCAGCCAATCCAGAAACTGGAGGGTCTTCCCATGAGCCCTCCATTATTGTTTTTGGAGCTTCTGAATCACCAACTATCAATGTAAATGGACAAATAAGACGATTGGCTGTTCCTAAAAAAAGACTCAACAAAAAGTCTGAGGAACTCTCCCAGGCACCAGGTATGGCTGTACCAACACAGGTCCCTACACTGGTGGCGGCTGCCACTCCAGTAACTGAAGGATCTTCCCATCAGCCCTCAAGTTTCGTTTTTGGAGCTTCTGAATCACTAACTGAGGCCAAACCTGCAAAAAGAAGACGAATGGATGGTCTTAGAAGAAGATTCAACAAAAAGTATAAGGAACTCTCCCGGGGACCAGCTACGGCTGTACCAACACAGGTCCCTACACAAGTGGCGGCTGCCACTCCAGTAACCGGAGGGTCTTCCCATCAGCCCTCCATTGTTCTTTTTGTAGTTTCTGAATCACCAACTATCAATGTAGTTTGTCAAACAAGAGGATTGGCTGTTCCTAGAAGAAGACTCAACAAAATGTCTGAGGAAAACTCCCAGGGACCAGGTACGGCTGTACCAACAGAGGTCCCTACACTGGTGGCGGCTGCCACTCCAGTAACTGAAGGATCTTCCCATCAGCCCTCCATTTTAATTTTTGGAGCTTCTGAATCACTAACTGAGGCCAAACCTGCAAAAATAAGATGAATAGATGTTCCTAGAAGAAGATTCAACAAAAAGTCTACAAAACCCTCCCGGGGACCAGGTAAGGCTGTACCAACACAGGTCCCTACACTAGTGGCGGCTGCCACTCCAGAAACTGGAGGGTCCTTTCATCAGCCCTCCATTTACGTTTTTGGAACTTCTGAATCACCAACTATAACTGTAGTTGGTCAAAGACCATTGGCTGTTCCTAGAAAAAGACACAACAAAGAGTCTGAGGAACCTTCTCAGGGACCAGGTACGGCTGTACCAACACAGGTCCCTACACTAGTGGTGGAAGCCACTCCAGAAACTGGAGGGTCTTCCCATGAGCCCTCCATTATTGTTCTTGGAGCTTCTGTATCACCAACTATCAATGTAAATGGACAAATAAGACGATTGGCTGTTCCTAGAAAAAGACTCAACAAAAAGTCTGAGGAACCCTCCCAGGTACCAGGTACAGCTGTACCAACACAGGTCCCTACACTGGTGGCGGCTGCCACTCAAGTAACTGAAGGATCTTCCCATCAGCCCTCCATTTTCGTTTTTGGAGCTTCTGAATCACTAACTGAGGCCAAACCTGCAAAAGTAAGACGAATGGATGTTCCTAGAAGGTGATTCAACAAAAAGTCTACGAAACCCTCCCGGGGACCAGGTAAGGCTGTACCAACACAGGTCCCTACACTAGTGGTGTCAGCCAATCCAGAAACTGGAGGGTCTTCCCATGAGCCCTCCATTATTGTTTTTGGAGCTTCTGAATCACCAACTATCAATGTAAATGGAAAAATAAGACGATTGGCTGTTCCTAGAAAAAGACTCAACAAAAAGTCTGAGGAACTCTCCCAGGCACCAGGTATGGCTGTACCAACACAGGTCCCTACACTGGTGGCGGCTGCCACTCCAGTAACTGAAGGATCTTCCCATCAGCCCTCAAGTTTCGTTTTTGGAGCTTCTGAATCACTAACTGAGGCCAAACCTGCAAAAAGAAGACGAATGGATGGTCTAGAAGAAGATTCAACAAAAAGTATAAGGAACTCTCCCGGGGACCAGGTACGGCTGTACCAACACAGGTCCCTACACTAGTGGCGGCTGCCACTCCAGTAACCGGAGGGTCTTCCCATCAGCCCTCCATTGTTCTTTTTGTAGTTTCTGAATCACCAACTATCAATGTAGTTTGTCAAACAAGAGGATTGGCTGTTCCTAGAAAAAGACTCAACAAAAAGTCTGAGGAACCCTCCCAGGCACCAGGTACAGCTGTACCAACACAGGTCCCTACACTGGTGGCGGCGGCAACTCCAGTAACTGAAGGATCTTCCCATCAGCCCTCCATTTTTTGTTTTTGGAGCTTCTGAATCACTAACTGAGGCCAAACCTGCAAAAATAAGACGAATGGATGTTCCTAGAAGGAGATTCAACAAAAAGTATACGAAACCCTCCCGGGGACCAGGTAAGGCTGTACCAACACAGGTCCCTACACTAGTGGTGTCAGCCAATCCAGAAACTGGAGGGTCTTCCCATGAGCCCTCCATTATTGTTTTTGGAGCTTCTGAATCACCAACTATCAATGTAAATGGACAAATAAGACGATTGGCTGTTCCTAAAAAAAGACTCAACAAAAAGTCTGAGGAACTCTCCCAGGCACCAGGTATGGCTGTACCAACACAGGTCCCTACACTGGTGGCGGCTGCCACTCCAGTAACTGAAGGATCTTCCCATCAGCCCTCAAGTTTCGTTTTTGGAGCTTCTGAATCACTAACTGAGGCCAAACCTGCAAAAAGAAGACGAATGGATGGTCTTAGAAGAAGATTCAACAAAAAGTATAAGGAACTCTCCCGGGGACCAGGTAAGGCTGTTCCAACACAGGTCCCTACACTAGTGGCGTCTGCCACTCCAGTAACCGGAGGGTCTTCCCATCAGCCCTCCATTGTTGTTTTTGGAGTTTCTGAATCACCAACTATCAATGTAGTTTATCAAACAAGAGGATTGGCTGTTCCTAGAAAAAGACTCATCATAAAGTCTGAGGAACCCTCCCAGGCACCAGGTACAGCTGTACCAACACAGGTCCCTACACTGGTGGCGGCTGCCACTCCAGTAACTGAAGGATCTTCCCATCAGCCCTCCATTTTCGTTTTTGGAGCTTCTGAATCACTAACTGAGGCCAAACCTGCAAAAATAAGACGAATGGATGTTCCTAGAAGGTGATTCAACAAAAAGTCTACGAAACCCTCCCGGGGACCAGGTAAGGCTGTACCAACACAGGTCCCTACACTAGTGGTGTCAGCCAATCCAGAAACTGGAGGGTCTTCCCATGAGCCCTCCATTATTGTTTTTGGAGCTTCTGAATCACCAACTATCAATGTAAATGGACAAATAAGACGATTGGCTGTTCCTAAAAAAAGACTCAACAAAAAGTCTGAGGAACTCTCCCAGGCACCAGGTATGGCTGTACCAACACAGGTCCCTACACTGGTGGCGGCTGCCACTCCAGTAACTGAAGGATCTTCCCATCAGCCCTCAAGTTTCGTTTTTGGAGCTTCTGAATCACTAACTGAGGCCAAACCTGCAAAAAGAAGACGAATGGATGGTCTTAGAAGAAGATTCAACAAAAAGTATAAGGAACTCTCCCGGGGACCAGGTAAGGCTGTTCCAACACAGGTCCCTACACTAGTGGCGGCTGCCACTCCAGTAACCGGAGGGTCTTCCCATCAGCCCTCCATTGTTGTTTTTGGAGTTTCTGAATCACCAACTATCAATGTAGTTTGTCAAACAAGAGGATTGGCTGTTCCTAGAAAAAGACTCATCATAAAGTCTGAGGAACCCTCCCAGGCACCAGGTACAGCTGTACCAACACAGGTCCCTACACTGGTGGCGGCTGCCACTCCAGTAACTGAAGGATCTTCCCATCAGCCCTCCATTTTCATTTTTGGAGCTTCTGAATCACTAACTGAGGCCAAACCTGCAAAAATAAGACGAATGGATGTTCCTAGAAGGAGATTCAACAAAAAGTCTACGAAACCCTCCCGGGGACCAGGTAAGGCTGTACCAACACAGGTCCCTACACTAGTGGTGTCAGCCAATCCAGAAACTGGAGGGTCTTCCCATGAGCCCTCCATTATTTTTTTTGGAGCTTCTGAATCACCAACTATCAATGTAAATGGACAAATAAGACGATTGGCTGTTCCTAGAAAAAGACTCAACAAAAAGTCTGAGGAACTCTCCCAGGCACCAGGTATGGCTGTACCAACACAGGTCCCTACACTGGTGGCGGCTGCCACTCCAGTAACTGAAGGATCTTCCCATCAGCCCTCAAGTTTTGTTTTTGGAGCTTCTGAATCACTAACTGAGGCCAAACCTGCAAAAAGAAGACAAATGGATGGTCTTAAAAGAAGATTCAACAAAAAGTATAAGGAACTCTCCCGGGGACCAGGTACGGCTGTACCAACACAGGTCCCTACACTAGTGGCGGCTGCCACTCCAGTAACCGGAGGGTCTTCCCATCAGCCCTCCATTGTTGTTTTTGGAGTTTCTGAATCACCAACTATCAATGTAGTTTGTCGAACAAGAGGATTGGCTGTTCCTAGAAAAAGACTCATCATAAAGTCTGAGGAACCCTCCCAGGGACCAGATACGGCTGTACCAACACAGGTCCCTACACTGGTGACGGCTGCCACTCCAGTAAGCGGAGGGTCCTCCCATCAGCCCTCCACTGTTGTTTTTGGAGCTTCTGAATCACCAACTATCAATGTAAATGGACAAATAAGACAATTGGCTGTTCCTAAAAGACTCAACAAAGAGTCTGAGGAACCCTCTCAGGGACCAGGTATGGCTGCCACTCCAGTAACCAGAGGATCTTCCCATCAGCCCTCCATTTTCATCTTTGGAGCTTCTGAATCACTAACTGAGGCCAAACCTGCAAAAATAAGACGAATGGATGTTCCTAAAGGTACGAATGTACCAAAATAGGTTATTAAATGGAGAGCCTTCTAATCAGTCCCCCCAGGGGCCCGATATGACTGTAACAACACAGTACCCTACACTGGTGGCGGTTGCCACTTCAGCAACTGAAGAGTCTTCCCAGGAACCAGATAAGGCCGTACCACGACAGCTCTCTGCATCAACGATTCATCTACTGCGCTCACCTAAAAGGTATTTCCAATTTTTCAGCCACATTTTTTACACCTTCTTTATATTTGTTACGTGTTCCCATTCACATAGCACAGCTTTAAGAAGAATATAAAATATGCTGCTCACCATTAAAGGAGGATCCCCATGGAAAAAATTCATGAATAAATACAAATAAACATGGCCACCCAAAATCCAGACCCTTACTGAGCATGCACCCTGGCAGGCCAGGAAAGGGGGGGAGGGGGGTGAGCATGCACCGCCCTCTTCTCCGCACCCATACCAGGTCACATGCCCTCGACATGGGGAGGTGCCTTGTCATGGGGGAGGGGGGTCCCCCTTTGCAAGTACACTCCCCATGTTGGGGGCATGTGGTCTAGTATGGCTCAGTGGAGGGGGGTGCACGCTCATCCCCCCCTTTCCTAGCCTGCCAGGCTGCATGCTCGGTTGGGGTTCTGGTATCAGATTTGGGGGTGCCATGTATTTTTGTTGTTTTTCCCACGCGATTCCTTCCTTTAAAGGTGAGCATAAAACTTTATAATCTTTATGAAGTTTTACTCTGTGATGAGAACATATAAGAGATATAAAGTAGGTGTCGTTCCAATATGGCTGCAAATGTGGAAATACCTTTTAGGTGAGCGTCAAAGAATTAGCGTTGGTGCCCCATTCAAATGGTCACCCTTCAGACGCCCATAAAACCAGCAGAGGCCGGCCAGCAGACCTGGGCGCGGTAGGTGGAGCTGGTAGCGGCTCCACAGACAATCATAGACAATGATGATGGACCATCAGGACATCCACCATACTGGGAATAGACTCTCTACCATCTATGAAGAGCCAGGCTTCCACATTCTACAGTAGTGAGTTGTCCTGTCCCCGTCTGTCTACATTTCACACTCATGGCGAGTTCATGTCCTCTTACATAAGACAGAAGTTATCCATAGAGACACTATACAGGGCAGAGGACATGGATTTCTCCCACTCCACACAAAGGACACGAGGAAAACACCAACTTCCCTTTATAGGTGGAGTTCTGATTTAAGATCGGGCAGCACAGAGGCTTAGTGGTTAGCACTTCTGCCTTGCAGCACTGGGGTCCTTGGTTCATAGCCTGACCAGGACACTGTCTGCATGGAGTCTGCATGTTCTCCCTGTGCTTGTGTGGGTTTCCTCCTACAGCCCAAAGACATGCTGGTAGGTTAAATGGCTCCATTCAGTGGCCCAAGATGGCTGCTTCTCCTCCTAAGAGCTTTGAGTGGAGATCACTGATTTACCCCCGCTCAGCGGGGGCGGGCCTCAGAAAACAGAGGCCTCATATGGGCAACACAGAAGCTTAGTGGTTAGCCTTGCAGCACTGGGGTCCATGGTTCAAATCCTGACCAGGACACTATCTGCATGGAGTTTGCGTATTCTCCCTGTGCTTGCGTGGGTTTCCTCCGGGTACTCCGGTTTCCTCCCACACTCAGGTTGGTGGTGCAGTGGTAAGCACAGCTGCTTTTTAAGCAGAAGACTCGGGTTCGATTCCCGGCCAACTAAATCTCACAAGATGGCTGCCTCACCTGGTAAGTGTCACCCCTCCCCCTTTCCCAGTATATCTGTATATACAATATTCTCTCTATAGTACTGTACAAAAGATTTATTCAGGTGTGAAAAAATGCTGTAACCATAGGAGTCATGTGATCCCTTCCTATCTATGTCCTGATCGGAGATCACTATGAACCTACCATAGGAGTCATGTGATCCCTTCCTATCTATGTCCTGATCAGAGATCACTATGAACCTATCATATGAGTCATGTGATCCCTTCCTATCTATGTCCTGATCGGAGATCACTATGAACCTACCATAGGAGTCATGTGATCCCTTCCTATCTATGTCCTGATCGGAGATCACTATGAACCTACCATAGGAGTCATGTGATCCCTTCCTATCTATATCCTGATCAGAGATCACTATGAACCTACCATAGGAGTCATGTGATCCCTTCCTATCTATGTCCTGATCAGAGATTACTATGAACCTACCATAGGAGTCATGTGATCCCTTCCTATCTATGTCCTGATCGGAGATCACTATGAACCTACCATAGGAGTCATGTGATCCCTTCCTATCTATATCCTGATCAGAGATCACTATGAACCTACCATAGGAGTCATGTGATCCCTTCCTATCTATGTCCTGATCAGAGATTACTATGAACCTATCATATGAGTCATGTGATCCCTTCCTATCTATGTCCTGATCGGAGATCACTATGAACCTATCATATGAGTCATGTGATCCCTTCCTATCTATGTCCTGATCGGAGATCACTATGAACCTACCATAGGAGTCATGTGATCCCTTCCTATCTATATCCTGATCAGAGATCACTATGAACCTACCATAGGAGTCATGTGATCCCTTCCTATCTATGTCCTGATCGGAGATCACTATGAACCTACCATATGAGTCATGTGATCCCTTCCTATCTATGTCCTGATCGGAGATCACTATGAACCTACCATAGGAGTCATGTGATCCCTTCCTATGTCCTGATCCGAGATCACTATGAACCTACCATAGGAGTCATGTGATCCCTTCCTATCTATGTCCTGATCGGAGATCACTATGAACCTACCATAGGAGTCATGTGATCCCTTCCTATCTATGTCCTGATCAGAGATCACTATGAACCTACCATAGGAGTCATGTGATCCCTTCCTATCTATGTCCTGATCGGAGATCACTATGAACCTACCATAGGAGTCATGTGATCCATTCCTATCTATGTCCTGATCTGAGATCACTATGAACCTACCATAGGAGTCATGTGATCCCTTCCTATCTATGTCCTGATCAGAGATTACTATGAACCTACCATAGGAGTCATGTGATCCCTTCCTATCTATGTCCTAATCGGAGATCACTATGAACCTACCATAGGGGTCATGTGATCATCATATTTACGGACGCACTATTAACCCCCAGCATTGGTGTCAGCGGACGCACTATTAACCCCCAGCATCGGTGTCTGCGGACGTACTATTAACTCCCAGCATTGGTGTCAGCGGACGCACTATTAACCCCCAGCATTGGTGTCAGCGGACCCACTATTAACCCCCAGCATCGGTGTCAGCGGACGTACTATTAACCCCCAGCATTGGTGTCTGCGAACGCGCTATTAACCCCCAGCATCGGTGTCAGTGGAGGTACTATTAACTCCCAGCATTGGTGTCAGCGGACGCACTATTAACCCCCAGCATCGGTGTCAGCGGACGTACTATTAACTCCCAGCATCGGTGTCAGCGGACGCACTAATAACCCCCAGCATCGGTGTCAGCGGACGCACTATTAACCCCCAGCATTGGTGTCAGCGGACGCACTATTAACCCCCAGCATCGGTGTCAGCGGACGCACTATTAACCCCCAGCATCGGTGTCAGCGGACGCACTATTAACCCCCAGCATCGGTGTCAGCGGACGCACTATTAACCCCCAGCATCGGTGTCAGCGGACGTACTATTAACTCCCAGCATCGGTGTCAGCGGACGCACTATTAACCACCAGCATCGGTGTCAGCGGACGCACTATTAACCCCCAGCATTGGTGTCAGCGGATGCACTATTAACCCCCAGCATTGGTGTCAGCGGACGCACTATTAACCCCCATCATTGGTGTCAGCGGATGCACTATTAACCCCCCGCATTGGTGTCAGCGGACGCACTATTAACCACTTAACGACCGCCGCATGTATATGTACGTCCACAGAATGGCACGTACAGGCATATGGGCGTACATGTACGTCCCTGCCTTTCCGCAGTCGGTGGTCCGATCGGAACCCCCCCCCCCGGTACATACGGTTTCTATCATGGGAGCGATCCGGGATGAGGGGGCGGCTATTCGTTTCTAGCCACCCCCTCGCGATCGCTCCCAGCGAATCTGCTTCCTCCTCTGCCCGCCCTGCCTGTGTAAGTGTAAACACTGGCAGGGAGGAAGTGATGTCATCTCTCCTCTGGCGGTCTTTTTCGTCCGGATCCAGAGGAGAGAAGACATCAGTACTGTGAGTTGCACCAACAGTACACTGACACAGTACACATAGGCACATAATCCCCCCCCCCCCCGATCACCCCCCGATCACCCCACTGTCACAGTGTCACTGATTGCAGTGATCATTTATTTTCTGATCACTGCATTTAGTGTCATTTGTGACAGAAAAAAGTGTTAGGGCAGTTAGCTTTAGGCCCCTTTAGGTCCAGGGTAGCCCCTACCCCCCCTAATAAAGTTTTAACCCCTTGATCACCGCCCTAGTTAACCCTTTCACCCCCTATTGCCAGTGTCACTAAGCGATCGGTTTTCTGATCGCTGTATTAGTGTCACTGTTGCCGCTAGGTAGCTAGTTTTTTTTTGAGGTTCGCTGCCAGGTTTCTATAGCGTTAGGTACCCCCATAAATAAAGGTTTTAACCCCTGATTGCCCCTAGAGTTAACCCTTTCACCAGTGATCACCGTATAAGTGTCACTGGTGACGCTGGTTAGCCAGTTAGTTATTTAGTTATTTTAGGTTCGCCGCCAGGTTTTTAGAAAGCTTCAGGTACCCCCATATATTACCTAATAAAGGTTTTAACCCCCTGATTGCCCCCTAGTTAACCCTTTCACCAGTGATCACTGTGTAAGTGTTACGGTTGACGCTGGTTGGTTAGTTTGCTGTTTATAGCATCAGGACACCCACCATATATAGCCCAATAAAGGTTTAACCACCTGATCGCCCGGCGGGTGATATCGATTAAATTTTAGCGTCAGTCAGGGTCTGCGTCGCCCCAGGCAGCGTTAGGTTGGTGCCAGTAACGCTTACACCCACTCGCAAAGCATACACCCCCCTTAGTGGTATAGTACCTGAACGGATCGATACCTGATCTGATCAGATCTATACTAGCGTACCCAGCAGTTTAGGGTACCCCAAAAACGCATTGTTAGCGGAATCAGCCCAGATACCCGCTAGCACCTGCGTTTTGCCCCTCCGCCCAGCCCAACCCACCCAAGTGCAGTATCGATCGATCACTGTCACTTACAAAACACAAGACACATAACTGCAGCGTTCGCAGAGACAGGCCTGATCCCTGCGATCGCTAACAGTTATTTTGGAAGCGTTTTCTACGTTTGCTTTTCTACAGTCAGGTGCTTTTTTTTACCTGTGAATCCTTACTATCGTACCACTAAATTTAGAGCCCAAAATGGCAAAGCGGATGTACAATAGTAAGCAGGCCTACGAGTTCATGAGCATGACAGATAGTGAAGAGAAGGTCACGCATCTGTCAGATTCTGGCTCAGAATACGAACCCGTTTACGACAGCGGCTCCATGCCAGATAGCTCTGACGACGAAGTTGTGGTCCCTGCTAAGGCCAGGCGTACCCGACCCCGTTCTGATGTTGTTGAGCAGCAAGAACCGCAGGACCCTTGTATGGAGCAGAGAAGTACTAGCGCCGCTATTCCTTCTGGTGAACTGGCAAGCACCAGCGGCCTAGTACACCCCGGTCGTTCATCCAGCACTGCAGTATCACGTGGTGACGTGGCGAGTCCCATAAGTGCAGTTCAAGCTGGTGAGGTGGCAAGCACAAGTAGTGTCCCGCTGCCACCAAGAAGAAGACAAAGACAGGCCCGTCGTGACCATAGTGCCCTTCCTGCAGAATTCACCTATCCTGATTGGGTCCCCACCACTTCTGCATTACCCGTACTTCCCCCATTCACTGGCCAACCCGGTATTCAGGTGGATACAGTTGATTTTACGTCACTCGATTTTTATTCGCTGTATTTCACGGAAGATCTCTATGGATCTATTGTGGACCAGAGTAATTTATATGCTGGTACCTACATCGCCGCTAATCCCCAGTCTCTCCTTGCAAAGAATGGAAACCACTTACGGTTTCCGAATTTAAGACCTTTCTGGGCCTTACCCTCAACATGGGCATACACCAATTTCCGGAATTTGCGGATGTATTGATCCACACATCCAATTCACAATATGCCCATATTCTCTGCTCACATGGCCAGGAATCGATACGAGGCGATCCTGCGGTTTCTGCATTTCAGTGACAATGCACTTTGTCGTCCACGTGGAGACCCTGAATTTGACCGGCTCTACAAAATTCGGCCCCTCATAAACCATTTCAACGAACGCTATGCAGCCTTGTTTAATCCCCAGCAAGTTGTATGCGTTGATGAGTCCCTGATTAAATTTTCTGGCCGCTTGTCTTTCAAGCAGTTCCTTCCCAGCAAGCGTGCCAGATACGGGATCAAGCTCTATAAGCTCTGTGACAGGCTACACATGGAGCTTTAGGGTTTATGAGGGCAAAGATAGTGAGGTAGAGCCGGAAGGATGCCCAGATTACATGGGGAGCGCTGGCAAGATCGTGTGGGACTTGGTGTCACCCTTCTTCGGAAAGGGGTACCACTTGTATGTGGACAATTATTACACCAGCGTGCCACTTTTTAGTCACTTGTTTGATCATCAGATTGGAGCATGTGGCACCGTGCAACCTAATCGCCGGAGGCTTTCCTCAGCGGCTTGTAGATGCCCGTCTTAGGCTGGGGGCGAGAGCCTGCTGCAGGTGTAATAATTTGCTCGCTGTGAAGTGGCGGGACAATAAGAATATTTTCGTTCTTACCACCCTTCACGCAGACACGACAGTCCAAATTCGTACGGCGACTGGTGTTGTGGAGAAACCCCTCTGTGTCCACGAATATAACCTTAATATGGGAGGGGTGGACTTCAACGACCAGTTGATGGCGCCGTATCATATTGCCCGTAAGGCAAGACGCTGGTACAAAAAAGTGTCTCTATATTTATTTCAATTGACTTTACTGAATGCTCAAGTCGTATACAGAGCTTCAGGACGGAATGGATCCTTCCTTCAATTCCAGGAGGAGATCATCACAGAACTCCTGTATCCAGGCGGCTCTGCACCTCACCATCCCCTACCAAATGCAGTAAGCCGACTGCATGAAAGGCATTTTTCATATGCCCTCGAGAGTACCCCTACCCAACGAGCCCCCCAAATAAAATGTCGTGTCTGTACCAAGCGCGGATTTAGGCGTGACACTCGTTATTTTTGTCCCCAATGTCCTGCCGATCCTGGTCTTTGTTTTGAACGCTTCCACACACGAGTGAAGTATTAGCTTAGGGTAAAACATTTCACAGGCTAGGCACACTTACACAGGGTCTCCCAAGATGCCATCGCATTTTGAGAGACCCAAACCTGGAACCGAAAAGTTGAACAGTTACAGTTACAAAAAAAGTGTTAAAAAAAAAGTTAAAAATAAAAACACAAAAAATATATAAAATAAAAAAAAACAGAAATAGTTGTTTTATTGTTCTCTCCCTCTCTATTCTCTCTCTATTGTTCTGCTCTTTTTTACTGTATTCTATTCTGAAAAGTTTTATTGTTGTTATGTTTTTTTCATGCTTGCTTTTCAGGTATGTAATTTACTTTACTGTTTTCAGGTACGCCATTCAGCTGTTGCGCGGACTTATTTATCTTGACAGCAACAGCGTTTGCTCCCACGATATATAAAGCCGTGACTCCAGTGCTGTAGGAGGTGATTTCACCACCACAGTTAAAAAAAGAGCATATATGCTGAAGCATGGGGGCATTAGGGGCGGAGGAGCGATTTTGCTCCTAATGCCGTGTATATACGGTCGACATTCCTATGGAGGCTTTCCCGTGGAAAAGTCTGACCGTATGTACGCGGCATTACTTTTTTGCGGGAGGATGCCCCCCATGCTTCGGCATATATATATTTTTGGCACAGGTTGCGTTAAATGTTTTATTTTGTACTATGTTTTTTTTTTGGTATTTGCTTTGCAGGTATGGTATGATCTTACTGTTATACTGTAATGTTTGTTTTAATGTTAACCATCATTTGCTTAGCAGGTACGCCATTCAGTTGCAGCGCGGATTTATTTAGCGTGACAGCAACAGCGTTTGCTCTCACGATATATAAAGCCGCGACTCCAACGCTGTAGAAGGTGATTTCACCAACACAGTTAAAAAAAGAGCATATATGCCAAAGCATGGGGGCATTAGGGGCGGAGGAGCGATTTTGCTCCTAATGCCGCGTACATACGGTTGACATTCCTACGGAGGCTTTCCTGTGGAAAAGCCTGACCGTGTGTACGCGTCATAGAAAAGTCTGACCGTGTGTACGCGGCATAACTTTTTTGCGGGAGGATGCCCCCATGCTTCGGCATATTTAAATGTATGCCCATCATTAGAAGTGGGTGGATGAAGGGAGGTATTCTAATGGTGGGCATACCCACCGATCAACCTTTTTTTCGTTCAGCCAACAGGCTGCATGAAAAAAAAAGATTACAATACATTTCCAACAAGAACCATCAACGTACTGGTATGTTGCTGGACTTTGAATGGTTATACCAGAATGATGCCTGCGGGTTTAGGCATCATCTTGGTATCATTCTTTTCAGCCAGCGGTCGGCTTTCATGTAAAAGCAGTCCTAGCGGCTAATTAGCCTCTAGACTGCTTTTACATTCAGTGGAAGGGAATGTCCCCCCCCCCCCGGATATAAACAGCGCCATTGGGAAATTGGGAAAGCATTTTATCACACCGATCTTGGTGTGGTCAGATGCTTTGAGGGCAGAGGAAAGATCTAGGGTCTAATAGACCCCATTTTTTTTTTAAAGAGTACCTGTCACTAACTATTGCTGTCATAAGGGATATTTACATTCCCTGAGATAACAATAAAAATGGTAAAAAATATATAAAATTGAAGGAACAGTTTACAAATAAAATAAAAAAAGCTAAATAAATATATATATATAAAAAAAAAAAAGCATCCCTGTCCCCCCCTGCTCTTGCGCAAAGGCTAACGCAAGCGTCGGTCTGGAGTCATATGTAAACAGCAATTGCACCATGCATGTGAGGTATCACCGCAAAGGGCAGATCGAGGGCAGTCATTTTAGCAGTAGACCTCCTCTGTAAATCTAATGTGGTAACCTGTAAAGGCCTTTAAAGGCTTTTAAAAATGTATGTAGTTTGTCGCCACTGCGCGTTTGTGCGCAATTTTAAAGTATGTCGTGTTTGGTATCCATGTACTCGGCCTAAGATCATCATTTTTATTTCATCAATAATTTGGGCAATATAGTGTGTTTTAGTGCTTTAAAATAAAAATAAAAAGTGTATTTTTTCCCCAAAAAAATTGTTTGAAAAAACGCTGCGCAAATACTGTGTGGAAAAAAAAATGCAACACCCACCATTTTAATCTGTAGGGCCTTTGCTTTATAAAAATATATATAATGTTTGGGGGTTCAACTTAACTTTCTTGCAAAAAAAAAAATGTTTTTTATGTAAACAAACAGTGTCAGAAAGGGCTTTGTCTTCAAGTGGTTAGAAGAGTGGGTGATGTGTGACATAAGCTTCTAAATGTTGTGCATAAAATGCCAGGACAATTCAAACCCCCCCAAATGACCCCATTTTGGAAAGTAGACACCCCAAGCTATTTGCTGAGAGGCATCTCGAGTCCATGGAATATTTTATATTTTGACCCAAGTTGCGGGAAAAATACATATATTTTTTTTTTATTTTTTTGCGCAAAGTTGTCACTAAATGATATATTGCTCACACATGCCATGGTTATATGTGGAATTGCACCCCAAAATACATTCTGCTGCTTCTCCTGAGTACGGGGATACCACATGTGTGGGACTTTTTGGGAGCCTAGCCGCGTACGGGGCCCCAAAAACCAATCACCGCCTTCAGGCTTTCTAAGTGTGTACATTTTTGATTTCACTCCTCACTACCTATCACAGTTTCGAACGCCATAAAATGCCAAAATAGCACAAAAAAAAACAAATGACCCCATTTTGGAAAGTAGACACCCCAAGCTATTTGCTGAGAGGCATGTCGAGTCCATGGAATATTTTATATTTTGACACAAGTTGCAGGAATATGACTTTTAGCTTGCACATGATTGGAGGATAAAATCAGCAGAGCTTCCCCTCATTTCAGATCTACCCCTCAGATTTACAGCAACTACACTTTCAGGCGCACTTGCAGTGCAAAGTGGATTTTCCTTTCGTAAATGTGTTGGTCTATCACATAAAATCCCAATAAAATACATTTATGTTTTTGGTTGTAACGTGAAAACATTGGGGAAAATTTCAAGGGGTATGAATACTTTTTCCCGGCACTGTAGTATTTCTGTGGGGGGGGGTGTTAGACACACAGGAGAATAAAGTTGAGTTTCCTTCTAAAACAAAATACAAAAAATGTACTTGAGGCCGAGTTCTCCTCATCCTATTGGCAATAGCAGAAGGTTCTGATTGTCTCTCTATGGATCCGGATCACAGATCTCCGCTGGGAATTTGCATTGTGCGTCTTTTTGGTCCGTTTCAGGTAAGAATTCAGCCAAAAATCTAGAGCTGAAATGGGACCTGAAACGGTGAACGGGGGATGCACAGGACCCCCTGCTGGGAGGTTCTGGGACTGTTCAATGCCTCGGTGTCCTGGGTACGCGGTTGTCAATGCTGAAATGGGTGGCCTGGCATACCGGTATGTTCCGGAACTCGTTCCTCGGTCAGCGGAATGGAACGTCTCTTCTAGTGTATCCAGAAAACCTCATCCCTCGGGTGGTGGACCACGTCCCTCGGGTGGTGGACCTCGTCCCTCGGGTGGTGAACCTCGTCCCTCGGGTGGTGGACCTCGTCCCTTGGGTGGTGGACCTCGTCCCTCAGTTGGTGGACCTCATCCCTCGGGTGGTGGACCTCATCCCTCGGGTCGAGTGGTGAACCTCATCCCTCGGGTGGTGGACCTCGTCCCTCAGGTGGTGGACCTCATCCCTCGGGTGGTGGACCTCATCCCTCGGGTCGGGTGGTGAACCTCATCCCTCGGGCGGTGGACCTCATCCCTCGGGTGGTGGACCTCATCCCTCGGGTCGAGTGGTGAACCTCATCCCTCGGGTGGTGAACCTCATCCCTCGGGTGGTGGACCTCATCCCTCGGGTGGTGGACCTCATCCCTCGGGTCGAGTGGTGAACCTCATCCCTCGGGTGGTGGACCTCGTCCCTCCTGTGGTGGACCTCATCCCTCGGGTGGTGGACCTCGTCCCTCGGGTGGTGGACCTCGTCCCTCGGGTGGTGGATCTCATCCCTCGGGTGGTGGACCTCATCCCTCGGGTGGTGGACCTCATCCCTCGGGTGGTGGATCTCATCCCTCGGGTGGTGGACCTCATCCCTTGGGTCGAGTGGTGAACCTCATCCCTCGGGTGGTGGACCTCATCCCTCGGGTGGTGGACCTCATCCCTCAGGTAGTGAACCTCATCCCTCAGGTGGTGGACCTCATCCCTCGGGTGGTGGACCTCATCCCTCGGGTCGGGTGGTGAACCTCATCCCTCGGGTGGTGGACCTCATCCCTCGGGTCGGGTGGTGAACCTCATCCCTCGGGTCGGGTGGTGGACCTCATCCCTCGGGTGGTGGACCTCATCCCTCGGGTTCATCTTTTAGCTAATCACTTGCTGACCAGCGCACGAACTTATATGTCGACAGAATGTCACGGACATGCAAATGGGCGTACAGGTACGTCCCTTTAAATATGTCGCTGTGTTGTCGTGCACGAAACACTGCCGCGAGCTTCGTGTAAACACATCTCCCTGTTCTTCCTAGTGACAGGTCACTGATCGAATGTTCCCTCTCATCGGGAGCAGCGATCAGTGACATGTCACTCGTAGCCACGCCCCCTAACAGATAGAATCACTCCCTAATGCCCGGTACAAACGATCCGATTATCGGACGAATGATCGTCCGTTTTTTTTTGTATGCTAATCTCACGTCGAATCTGATGATGACGCCCCCCCCCCCCCCCCCGAGCCCCCGTTTTACTTACCTGACCCCTCGAAAGTCCTGCGCGGTCCCGAGATCCCCTTAGCCGTTCAGCCTGGCCGCTGATGGGCTAGAGCGGATGGATTGAGAGCAGCGCAGACATTGGCTGGCACTGCTGTCAATCACATCCAGTGACGTGGCGCGCCGAGGGGCGGGGCCAAGTGATACAGTGAGCGGCTACGGCCACTCGCTGTATCACGGGAGCGCGCCCGCAATTACTGACCACCCTGCCAGCTCTCGCATGACTGTGGTGAGTAATTGCGGGGAGGACCAGAGACAGCCGCCGAGGGACCCCAGAAGAGGAGGATCGGGGCCACTCTGTGAACTGCACAGTGGAGGTATCACATGTTTGTTATTTTAAAAGTGTTGTTAACACTTAAAGTGCTTTTTTTCTGCCTAAACTCTCCTGAAGAAGGCAGATATAACCCTAAGGTCAAAGGCTGCTGTGTCCGTCCATGAACGGAAGAGAAAGGGTATGATCGGAATACGGCACCGCTTGTTCTTCCTGTAACCCACATTTGGACCCCATAGCATCTTGTCTCAGGGCGGCAGCAAGGTGCTCTATGGCTGTGGTGGGGGGGAGGGACAACCCACACAGATTCCTCTGCTTGGGTCCAAAGAGGGGAAAGTGAGTTGACTTGGATCTCAGCCGTTGGACTAGAATACAGTTGAAGTTCAACTCATTTAACCACTTCAGTCCCCGGGAGAATTTACCCCCCTTCCTGACCGGAGCACTTTGTGCGATTCGGCGCTGCGTCTTTTGAGTGTGGGTGGGGGGAAATCCAGACAGGAAGAACATGCAAACTCCATGCAGATAGTGTTGTGGTTGGGATTCGAGCCGACGGCCCCAGTGCTGCAAGGCAGGATAGCGAACCGCCTACCCGTTGTCGGGATCAGGGAATCGAGGGCGGAGTCACTCTGGTGTCATGTGTGGTGTCTGGCCAATGAGAGAGAGGGGAGGAGATTTGTATACACCAATGAGAATTCCATCCCTCCCTCCAGGTGATTTGTTATTTGGAAGACTCATCGTGGCAAAAATCCAATTCCATTAAAGGAGAGTCTAGGAAGCCCGATCCCCCTCCCCCTCCCTGGAAGTTGCTGCAATACTAACCATAAATCAGGAGCCGTCATTCTTTTCCCACCACTAGATGTCTATGGAGTTCAGGGGAGGAGCCTAGAATGTGATGAATCCTTCATGAGAACTACAGAGCACAACAACCCTCCCCCGTCATTACAGGAGTGCGGGAGGAAGGACTACCCCCCCCCCCCACTAGGGTTGCCACCTCATCCCTTTAAAACAGAACACATATGAATTACACAGGTTCTGAGGCTAATTTAATGCAGGTAAGGCACCAAATGAGTCTAATTACCACCGTAATTAGCCACAGAACCTGTGTAATTAATATGTGTTCTGCTTTAAAGGGATGAGGTGGCAACCCTACCCCCCACCCCCCCAGAAAATAGTATCACACAGAAGTAAGTACACCCCCTCAGTGACACTGAAGGAATACAGCTTGTATAACAAATAACTCAACACACAGCCATTCATGTCGAAACCGCTGTCAACAAAAGTCAGGACACCCCTAAGGGAAAATCTCCAAATTGGGCCCAAAGTGCTAATATTTTGTGTGGCCGCCATTATTTTTAACCCTCTTGGGCAGGGATCCTCAAACTACGGCCCTCCAGCTGTTGTAGAACTACACATCCCATGAGGCATTGTAACACACTGACATTCACAGACATGACCGGGCATGATGGGAATTGTAGTTCCTGAACAGCTGGAGGGCCGTAGTTTGAAGACCCGTGCTCTTGGGCATGGAGGTCACCAGAGCTTCACAGGTTGTCACCGGAGTCCTCTTCCCCCCCCCCATGATGACATCACAGAGCTGGTGGATGTTGGAGACCTTGCGCTCCTCCCCCTTCCCCCCACAGATGATCAATAGGGTTTAGGTCTGGGGACATGCTTGGCCAGTCCATCACCTTTACCCTCAGCTTCTTTAGCAAGGCAGTGGTGGTCTTGGAGGTGTGTTTGGGGTGGTTATCATGTTGGAATACTATCCTGCGGTCCCATACTGTATATAGAGGGTGAGAGAGCGACAACCGTCCCATACCGTATATAGAGGGCGAGAGAGCGACAACCGTCCCATACCGTATATAGAGGGCGAGAGAGCGACAACCGCCCCATACCGTATATAGAGGGCGAGAGAGCGACAACCGTCCCATACCGTATATAGAGAGCGACAACAGTCCCATACCGTATATAGAGGACGAGAGAGCGACAACCGTCCCATACCGTATACAGAGGGCGAGAGAGCGACAACAGTCCCATACCGTATATACAGGGCGAGAGCGACAACCGTCCCATACCGTATATACAGGGCGAGAGAGCGACAACCGTCCCATACCGTATATAGGGGGCGACAACTGTCCCATACCGTATATAGAGAGCGACAACCGTCCCATACCGTATATAGAGAGTGACAACCGTCCCATACCGTATATAGAGAGCGACAACCGTCCCATACCGTATATAGAGAGCGACAACCGTCCCATACCGTATATAGAGAGCGACAACCGTCCCATACCGTATATAGAGGGCAAGAGAGCGACAACCGTCCCATACCGTATATAGAGGGCGAGAGAGCGACAACCGTCCCATACCGTTTATAGAGAGCGACAACCGTCCCATACCGTATATACAGGGCGAGAGAGCGACAACCATCCCATACCGTATATAGAGAACGAGAGAGCGACAACCGTCCCATACCGTATATAGAGGGCGAGAGAGCGACGACCGTCCCTTACCGTATGTAGAGGACGAGAGAGCGACAACCGTCACATACCGTATATAGAGGAGGAGAGAGCGACAACCATCCCATACCGTATATAGAGGACGAGAGAGCGACAACCATCCCATACTGTATATAGGGGCGAGAGAGCGACAACCGCCCCATACCGTATATAGAGGGTGAGAGAGCGACAACCGCCCCATACCGTATATAGGGGGCGAGAGAGCGACAACCGTACCATACTGTATATAGAGGGCGAGAGAGCGACAACCGTCCCATACCGTATATAGGGGGAGAGAGAGCGACAACCGTCCCATACCGTATATAGGGGGCGAGAGAGCGACAACCGTCCCATACCGTATATAGAGGGCGAGAGAGCAACAACCGTCCCATACCGTATATAGGGGGCGAGAGAGCGACAACTGTCCCATACCGTATATAGGGGGCGAGAGAGCGACAACCGTCCCATACTGTATATAGAGGGCGAGAGAGCGACAACCGTCCCATACCGTATATAGGGGGCGAGAGAGCGACAACCGTCCCATACCGTATATAGTGGGCGAGAGAGCGACAACCGTCCCATACCGTATATAGAGGGCGAGAGAGCGACAACCGCCCCATACCGTATATACAGGGAGTGAGAGCGTCAACCATCCCATACCGTATATAGAGGACGAGAGAGCGACAACCATCCCATACTGTATATAGGGGCGAGAGAGCGACAACCGCCCCATACCGTATATAGAGGGTGAGAGAGCGACAACCGCCCCATACCGTATATAGGGGGCGAGAGAGCGACAACCGTCCCATACTGTATATAGAGGGCGAGAGAGCGACAACCGTCCCATACCGTATATAGGGGGAGAGAGAGCGACAACCGTCCCATACCGTATATAGGGGGCGAGAGAGCGACAACCGTCCCATACCGTATATAGAGGGCGAGAGAGCGACAACCGTCCCATACCGTATATAGGGGGCGAGAGAGCGACAACTGTCCCATACCGTATATAGGGGGCGAGAGAGCGACAACCGTCCCATACTGTATATAGAGGGCGAGAGAGCGACAACCGTCCCATACCGTATATAGGGGGAGAGAGAGCGACAACCGTCCCATACCGTATATAGAGGGCGAGAGAGCGACAACCATCCCATACTGTATATTAGATATGTGCATTCCCGTTCGTACAAATGTTATTTTCATACGAAAATATTCATTTTCGTACCCGCAGAATAATGTGTACATACGAAAAAATGAAAGCACCAAAATACGAAAACGACGGGATTACGAATGAGCCGCATAACGAACAACCGCAAATACGAACGAACGATCCGACAAAAATACGACAAAACGAAAACGGCAGTTTTCAGTAGTACAGTAAAGCCAAATAAACTTTTCTGTGGATTTTCGCCTGAAGGGAGAGATCAGTTGGCCAGACTTTTGAACCCAAAAATGGTTTTCTGATGGAGTTTAAAAACGAACGAACGTTCGGTAAAACGATCGTTTTTATGTTTGTTGTTAAAAAATTCTGACCAAGTGTATGGGGCTTAACAATAGTTAATATGGATGAGCTGCGTGTTGAAAGTGCCGCGAATCCCGCGATATATTTACGAAAGTACAAAACGACGAAAATTCACGAACATGAATTAAACAGAATAACGAACCATCCCGCATGTACGAAAATAAAACGGTAACCAAAATACGAAACGATCGGAATACGAAAAAATCGCGTCGTACGAAAAACGAACGGGAATGAACAGGAAAACGGGCGTCTTACGAAAAACGAACGGAAACGTACCTACGGAACGATACGAAACGGAACAAAAAAAGCGAATTTTTTTTCTGTGCACATGTCTAGTCCACATGAGGGAGATTCAGGCAAATTATATTCATTGAGAAGGATTCGCTCTATCATCTACGTTCCTGAGTAAAGGGCCTGTGGCAGAGACAGAGAATATGTAAATCAGCGAGATACGCAAATTCACGAACGTACACGGACCCGACGCTGTGTTCTTACGTCGTTTCCGTAGCGCGGTACCCGTCGTATACTTACCCTTTCTAAAAGCAGGCGCAGCCAATGTTAAGTATGGCCGTCGTTCCCCGCGTCGAATTTGAATTTTTTTACGTAGTTTCCGTAAGTCGTTCTTGAATACGGAACTACGTAGTTTACGTACGCGTCGCAACCACTGACGTCCTAGCGACGTCAGTGGGAGCAATGCACGCCGGGAAATTTCGCGGACGGCGCCTGCGCATTTAAATCGGCGCGGGAACGCGCCTGATTTAAATATGACACTCCCCTAGCCGCGGAATTTGAATTCCGCTGGGGGATTTAGGATCCGCCGTCGCAAGTTTGGAGGTAAGTGGTTTGTGAATTAGCCACTTGCCTCCTAAACTTGCGGGAGCGGATCTTAATTCACGTAGCTCAGCGGATCTATAGATCCGCTCGATCTACGTCTCCTATTTCAAATTCTATTGAGCCAAGTCGGTGGCAGAGACTTGTTCCTTCTCAAGGTTCCGAGTGTGAGAGGCCTGTCCAGGTACACTATACCCACTCCGGCTGGAGTGGCGACGTGAGTTAACCACTTAAGCCCCGGACCAATATGCAGCCTAAAGACCCAAGGTGTTTTTACAGTTCGGGACTGCGTCGCTTTAACAGACAATTGCGCGGTCGTGCGACGTGGCTCCCAAACAAAATTGGCGTCCTTTTTTTCCCACAAATAGAGCTTTCTTTTGGTGGTATTTAATCACATCTGCGGTTTTTAGTTTTTGCGCTATAAACAAAAATAGAGCGACAATTTTGAAAAAAATTCAATATTTTTTACTTTTTGCTATAATAAATATCCCCCAAAAACATATATAAAAACATTTTTTTCCCTCAGTTTAGGCCGATACGTATTCTTCGACCTATTTTTAGTAAAAAAAATCGCAATAAGCGTTTATCGATTGGTTTGCGCAAAATTTATAGCGTTTACAAAATAGGGGATAGTTTTATTGCATTTTTATAAATTTTTTTTTTTTTTACTACTAATGGCGGCGATCAGCAATTTTTTTCGTGACTGCGACATTATGGCGGACACTTCGGACAATTTTGACACATTTTTGGGACCATTGTCATTTTCACAGCAAAAAATGCATTTAAATTGCATTGTTTATTGTGAAAATGACAGTTGCAGTTTGGGAGTTAACCACAGGTGGCACTGTAGGAGTTAGGGTGCACCTAGTGTGTGTTTACAACTGTAGGGGGGTGTGGCTGTAGGACTGACGTCATCGATTGTGTCTCCCCTATGAAGGGGATGACACGATCGATGCGCCGCCATAGTGAAGCACGGGGAAGCCGTGTTTACATACGGCTCTCCCCGTTCTTCAGCCCCGGGGAGCGATCGCCACGGAGCGGCTATAAACAAATAGCCGCGCCGTGATCCCGGATCGCTCCCCGAGCGAACCCGACCGCCGCATGAAGCGGGGGGGGGGTCCCGATCGGACCCCCCACCCGCTAATAGGCAAGGACGTACATTAACGCCCATGTGCCTGTACGTGCCATATTGTGGACGTACATTTACATGCGGAGGTCGGGAACTGGTTAAAGTCCCATTGGAGGCAGGACTGCTTCCGTTATCCATAGGCCTGAATCTGCAAATTCTCCTTTCACCAACCTTTCTCTACCTCAAGTTAACTGTTTGCCGTGTTGGGCAAGTAATAAAAGCACAGAAAACGACACCCTGCTGTTTGAACATTCCGTCATTGTTCTCATCATCATCATCATCATCATCATCATCCCTAGACACATCACAGAGGTAACATAACACGCCGTCCCAATCTAACCAGCGGCTCCTGCGGGGGTAGCGCTACATGTTTATAAATACCCATAGGCAATATATGTGAATGCATAACTCCAATTCTGAGTATTCAGCTAAGGGCAGTGCACACTAATAGGAAGCACACTGTAATGGCTCACATACACCAAGCAAGCAAAGTAATGCCTTGTACACACGGTCAGACTTTTGACCACGCAAAAGTCCGCCGTGAGTCTGTCGGAAGTCCGACTGAACTAAGAGAGCTGGTTCTCTTTATTTTCCCAGCAGTTTTCCTGTCGGGAGAACTTCACGCCAAGTTTTGGCTTACCGACTCATAAAAAGAAATCAGATCTGTTTGACAACTTATGTGAATCAATGCTAATTATTGCTTAAAATATTGTTTTCTATCAAAAAAGTGTCTATGTGGTCTTTTCTTTTTTGTTACTAAACCCACAACAGTCCTCAGGAAGGATGTGCTGGAACTGGAGAGAGTCCAGAGAAGGGTAACAAAACTAATTAAGGGTCTGAAAGACCTTAGTTATGAGGAAAGATTACGAGCATTGAACTTTTACTCTCTGGAGAAGAGACGCTTGAGGGGGGATATGATTTCAATGTACAAATACCGTACTGGTGACCAGGGCTGGACTGGGGCAAAAATGTGGCCCTGGACTTCATCCAGACTGGCCCACTTTGACAGGTCTCTCCCATGGCAGCTGGACAACCCCCCCCCCGGCCACCCAAGCCCCCTCTCCCCCTTCACTAGCCACTAGCCGTTCTACTTTATTAGAGTAGAACGGCTGGTACTGGTACTCTTATAGGTAGTACCAGTGGGGAAGCTAGACATTATTTCACCCGGGGGAAAAAAATCAGTTCGGTGCCCCCCCATGGGACAAGATTAGGCAGAAGTGCGAAACTCCCAGGCCATAGCTGTTAAAGGATCACTAGAGAATTTATTTTTTTTAGCTAAATAGCTTCCTTTACCTTACTGCAGTACTGGTTTAATGTCCTTATTGTTCATTTTTAAAAGGAATCAGTTAACTGTTATGTCTCTATACCCTGTAAACAGTAATCTCAGCAAAAAACATTTTTTTCCTTTAGTGACCCTTTAAGTCAGCTGTCTGTCCCCTCCCATGCTCCTCTGTCATCCCCCCTGCTCCTCTGGTCCTCCCCCTGCTTCTCTGTTCCCCCCCAGGTGAGCGCTGCGAAGAGGGAGAGGAGGTGAGCGCTTCAGGGAGGGAGAGACAAAGGAGCGGAGGGGTGCGCCTGTCACTGAAGCCGGCCCACTGAGCCATCGGCTCACCGGGAAACTCCCTGTAGTCCCAATGGCCAGTCCATCCCTGCTGGTGACCCCACAATAGGGATACAATGCCATCAATAGAATGCACCTGTGTTCGTTGTCCATTGCATACGTCTGCCCATACCATAACCCCACCGCCACCATAGGCCACTCGATCCACAACATTGACATCAGCAAACCGCTCACCCACACAACGCCATACATGCAGTCTGCCATATGCCCTGTACATTGAAAACCAGGATTCATCCATGAAGAGAACACCTCTCCAAAGTGCCAGATGCCATTGAATGTGAGCATTTGCCCACTCAATTCAGTTACAATGACAAACTGCAGTCAGGTCGAGACCCCGATGAAGACGACGAGCATGCAGATGAGCTTCCCTGAGATGGTTTCTGACAGTTTTGCAGAAATACTTTGGTTATGCAAACGATTGTTGCAGGAGATGTCCGGGTGGCTGGTCTCAGAAAATCTTGGAGGTGAAGATGCTGGATGTGGAGGTCCTGGCCTGGTGTGGTTACACGTGGTCTGCAGTTGTGAGGCCGGTTGGATGTACTGCCAAAGTCTCTGAAATGTCTTTGGAAATGGCTTATGAGTAGCGCCCTGCTCCCAATGATTGGGGCGCTATTCTAAATTTAGAGGGTGTCTGAGCCAATAGTGGGCTCAGACTTTGTTAAATTCTATTGAAATTAGCCTCTGTTCTGGCTATGGTTGTGCTTGATAGGATTTTCCCCTGTTGCCTGTATGTGGTGCTACCACCTCAGGCCCATGTTGGAACAGAAGCAAACCTTGGAGTGACCCTCGGCAGCAGCCCATTGGGAGTGGTGCCCTGCTGTGCATGTCGGGAAGGGCAGACGCCGTTTTTCAGTGTCCTTCGCCCCGTAGCCCTCCTGGCGCGAGGCACGTGTGTGATCTCGACTTCGGGACCACGTTGACCCGAGGCAGGGTTGCCAACTTTCAGTAAATTTACGAACAGTGTGTAAAATCCATACATTTTGCATCTGTCCTTGAATGTCCATTACGGACATATAGGCTGCATGTCCGTAACTGACATTAATGGACAGATGTGTCAATTATGGATTTTACAAACTGTTTGTAAATTTACTGAAAGTTGGCAACCCTGGCCCGAGCTCGCATCTCCATAGAGTAGAGAAAAGTATATAGAGCATGCACTTCAACAAAAAAGAATAATAGCCAAATGCATTTCCATCCCTAGTAGAGAAATGTATATGGAGTCCCAATAAAGGGATTTGGCATGGGACTTTATGGATGCATATTGGATAATTCAAATATATATATATTGACCTGAAGAATATATCATTGAATTCAGAACCACAGAAATCATTCATAGATCGTAGTACTATAAAAATATAAAGGTTTAATAAATACAATCTGATTATACAAAAAACGCATAAAAAGAGAATGACAACACCGTGCAGGAGCTTATGTATTTATCCCATGCTAGTAGCCCTACATGTTTCGCCCTAGAGGGCTTCTTCAGGGACGCATGGATATAAAGAATAATCTAAAATAGATAAAAAAAAAAAGATTTCATAAGTAAGCGTATAGTGCTGCACCATAGCACAAATGGCTATGTTGATTTCACAAGAGGTCATTATATGAACAAACAATAAAATTAAATAAGAAAAACAAAATAAATTGAATAAGTGGACATATGAAAAATATGAAGCAGTTACAGTTAGCATCATTAACATGAACTTTGCATAGACGTAGAGCAGGTAAGTGTCATGGTCTTACCTCTTGCTGGCTTCTTTCATCTGACATGTGCTGGCGGCCATGTTGGTTTCTGGGCTTCTTATAACTTACCACACCCTGCGGCTCCTCCTTCCCACTGGGAGGAGCTGGATGCCTTGCATATATAGGAGGTCTGTTGCTTCAGTTCCCTGCTTGGTCCTCTTGTATTCACATGCTCCTGAGATTGTGCTGCTGCTTTTGGTTACCGACCCGGCTTCCACGGACTACCCTTCTGGCTCCTGATCCCTGGCTTCGTTCGGACTACCCTTCTGGCTCCTGATCCCTGTCTTCGTTCGGACTATCCTTCTGGCTCCTGATCCCTGGCTCCGGTGGAAGACTCTGTACTGTTTGATCATCCGTTTGGACTTTTACCTTGCTGTTTGGTTTTCAATAAAGCCTTCCTATTTCATTTATCTATTGTTGTACGTCTGATTCATGCTTCCGTGACATTAGGACCAAGCCATGAATTCTGACGGTACAGGGCCACCTTCGCTACCCATGCTGGTTGCCAGACTTGATCAGCAGGATCACCTGCTGGGTCGGTTCGCTCAGGCGTTGCAAACCCTGCTTGCACGTACGGCTCACCTCGCTCCCATTGCCGATAGGCCGGTTGTCGCTCCTGGGTCCGCTCCGGTTGTTGCGCCAGAGTCTACCCCGACACCTGTTGCGCCTGCGGTGTCTCGGGGTATGACCGGTTCTGCCCCCCTTCCGCAGCGCTTTGGGGGAGAGCCAACTCAGTGCCGAGGTTTCCTTAACCAAGTGGGCATTTATTTCGAGTTGCTGCCACATGCCTTTCCTACTGAGAGATCTAAGGTGGGCTTCTTAATCTCGCTGCTCTCGGACAAGGCCTTGGCCTGGGCCAGCCCTTTATGGGAGAACAACAATCCGGTGGTTGCCGAGTTTTCCGGTTTTGTTGCTTCTCTTTGGAAGGTATTCGATGTACCGGCTCGCTCTGCCTCTGCTGCGAAGCTCCTTATGTCCGTCAGACAGGGTTCACGATCGGTAGCCGAATACGCCATTGAGTTTCGTACCCTGGCAGCAGAGGTGGGCTGGAATAATGAGGCTCTGGTCGCTGCTTTCTCCCATGGTCTCTCGGATGCCTTGAAGGATGAGGTTGCAGCTAAGGACCTACCAGTGGAGCTCGAGGCTCTTATTTCTTTCCTGATATTGATTGACACCAGACTCAGGGAGAGACCTTCCTTTAAGGAGAGCCTGCGGAGGTCTCCTAACAGATTGGCGCCTACGTTTGCTGTCCCACCCGTGCCTCCCTCTCCTCCCACGCCTCCTGGAGTTGACATGTCTGGGGGTGAACCCATGCAGCCGGGGTTTGCTCGCCTGTCCGAGGGGGAGAGGGCACTCCGGAGACGCGAGGGCCGATGCATGTACTGTGGTCTCGGTGGGCATTTTCGGTTGGCATGTCCGAACCGTCCGGGAAACGCTCGCACCTGAGATCCTGTCGGGGGCAGATCTTGGGTGGAGTCTCTTCGTCCCCGGTTTCCGGTGCTGATAAACCACTGATCACCGTTGTTCTCTCCTGGGTCGGGGGCTCGGTGACGACCCAGGCGTTGGTGGACTCTGGTGCTGGTGGATTTTTCATTGAAAGTAAGTTCGCTGCCGCCAACTCCATTCCTCTGCAGGCTCGAGTTTCCCCGCTGGTTCTCGAGGCGATAGACGGCAGACCCCTCCAGCCGTCACACGTGTTTAATGAGACCCTTCCAGTGGGGATAGCCATTGGGGCCGTTCACAGGGAGTCGGCCTGCCTTCAGGTCATTTCGTCTCCACACTACTCGGTGGTCTTGTGGTACCCCTGGCTCCAGAAGCATAATCCGACTTTCGATTGGAGATCGGCCGAGATCCTCTCGTGGTCACCACAGTGTGGGGCTAGTTGCATCCATGGGCCTGTCAAGTTGTTGTGTACCTCCTCGGACTCTGTGTTGCCTCCTGAATACGAGGGGTAGCGGGATGTATTCGATAAGGTGCGCGCTGTTGCCCTGCCTCCGCACCGCCCATACGATTGTGCCATAGAGTTACAACCTGGTGCCGTTCCTCCTCGTGGCAGGGTCTATACACTGTCGGTTGCGGAGAATGAGGCCAAGGAGGAGTACGTGAAGGAGGCGCTTTCCCGTGGTCACATTCGCAAATCCTCGTCCCCGGCAGGGGCTGGATTTTTCTTTGTGAAAAAGAAGGGCGGAGAGTTGAGGCCTTGCATCGACTATAGAGGCCTTAATTGCATCACGATCAAGAATGCATACCCGATACCCTTGATTTCCGAGTTGTTTGATCGCCTGAAAGGGGCCACGGTCTTTACTAAACTCGACCTGAGGGCGGCATATAACCTGGTAAGGATCAAGGCTGGTGACGAGTGGAAGACCGCGTTCAACACCAGGACCGGTCATTATGAATCCTTGGTTATGCCCTTTGGGTTGTGCAATGCGCCCGCAGTCTTTCAGGAATTCATCAACGATGTTTTCCGTGACCTGTTGCAGCAGTGTGTGGTGGTCTATTTGGATGACATCTTGGTATATTCTAAATCCATGGAGGCCCACATTCTGGATGTCAAGCGAGTGTTGCAACGGTTATGAGAGAACAAGCTGTTCGGTAAGCTTGAGAAATGCGAATTTCACCGGTCCCAGGTAACCTTCTTAGGTTACATCATTTCCGCTGAGGGGTTCTCCATGGACCCTGAGAAGGTTTCGGCTGTCTTACAGTGGCCCCAGCCCAGTGGTCTTCGTTCCCTGCAGCGCTTTTTGGGCTTCGCCAATTATTATCGGAAGTTCATCAGGGACTTCTCCATGCTGGCCAAGCCTCTCACGGATCTGACCAGGAAGGGCAGTAATTCCCAGGTCTGGCCGCCTGAGGCCATCCGGGCTTTTGAGGCTCTAAAATCTGCCTTTGTGTCGGCTCCAATACTGTCTCATCCCAACCCTGGGTTGCCCTTTGTTCTCGAGGGGGACGCGTCTGAGACGGGAGTAGGCGCCCTTCTGTCTCAGCGTCAAACACCAGAGGGTCCTCTGCTTCCCTGTGGGTTTTACTCCCAGAAACTGTCTCCCACAGAGATTGACACCACGTCAGGCCAGATGGGCTCTGTTCCTGTCACGTTTTAATTACGTGGTCTCTTACCTACCCGGTTCCAAGAACGTCAGGGCGGATGCCTTATCACGTCAATACTCCGAGCTGTCCAGGGAGGAATCGATACCGACTTCGGTCATACCTCCTAATCAGATCCTGGCCGCCATTCGCACCAGCCTGACCTCCCCCCTTGGAGAGCAGATTTTGGCGGCCCAATCTGGGGCTCCCTCTGGGAGACCCAACGGCAGATGTTTTGTGCCTGAGGAGTTGCGCACTCGGTTGTTGCGAACCTACCATAACTCCAAGACCGCGGGGCATCCTGGAAAGAATCAGCTGTCCTGGGCTGTTTCACGTTTGTTCTGGTGGCCTTCTCTACGTTCTGACATCGCCGCATATGTAGCGGCATGCTCTGTTTGTGCAAATCCCCTCGGCACCTTCCGTTGGGCCTTCTGCAACCCATCGCTACCGGGGAGCGCCCATGGTCACACCTTGGGATGGACTTCATTGTGGACCTTCCTGCATCCCGAGGCCATACGGTCATTCTCATGATTGTGGATCGGTTTTCCAAAATGTGCCACTGTGTTCCTCTCAAGAAATTACCCTCTGCACAAGAGTTGGCCACGGTTTTCGCCAGGGAGGTCTTCCGGTTGCACGGTTTGCCCAAGGAGATAGTGTCGGATCGGGGGAGACAGTTTGTGTCCAGGTTCTGGCGCGCCTTTTGCTCCCAGTTGGGGATTCATCTCTCCTTCTCCTCGGCCTACCACCCTCAGTCCAATGGGGCCGCAGAACGATCCAATCAGGCCCTGGAGCAATTTCTTCGTTGCTATGTCTCCGATCATCAAGACAATTGGGTTGACCTTCTGCCTTGGGCTGAGTTTGCCAGGAACACGGCGGTGAACTCTTCCTCTGGGACGTCTCCCTTCATGGCCAATTATGGGTTCCAACCTGCCGGGTTACCGGAGTCATTCTCTCCCCAAGATATTCCGGCTGTGGAGGATCACCTTTCCGCTCTACGTGCATCTTGGATACAGATCCAGAGGTCCCTTGAGGTCTCTGCGCAGCGCCAGAAACTCCAGGCTGATCGCAGACGGGCGCCTGCTCCTTCCTACCAGGTCGGAGACCGTGTATGGTTGTCCACTCGCAACCTCAACCTTCGAGTGCCCACTCCCAAGCTGGCTCCTCGCTTTGTTGGTCCCTTCCGAGTGCTTCGCAGGGTAAACCCGGTTGCCTATGCCCTTGCGCTCCCACCTGGCATGCGGATCTCCAACGTGTTTCACGTTTCCCTGTTGAAACCACTGGTGTGCAATCGCTTCACCTCCTCGGTTCCTCGGCCTCGTCCGGTCCAGGTGGGCAATCATGAGGAATATGAGGTGAGCGATATCCTGGACTCACGCTTGGTCCGTGGTCGGGTGCAGTTTTTGGTCCACTGGCGTGGTTATGGTCCAGAGGAGCGTTCCTTGGTTCCCTCCGCAGATGTCCATGCTCCTGCCTTGCTCCGAGACTTCCACGCGCGCTTCCCCCAGAAACCGTTTTTTGCGCCGCAGAGGAGGGGCCCTTGAGGGGGAGGTACTGTCATGGTCTTACCTCTTGCTGGCTTCTTTCATCTGACATGTGCTGGCGGCCATGTTGGTTTCTGGGCTTCTTATAACTTACCACACCCTGCGGCTCCTCCTTCCCACTGGGAGGAGCTGGATGCCTTGCATATATAGGAGGTCTGTTGCTTCAGTTCCCTGCTTGGTCCTCTTGTATTCACATGCTCCTGAGATTGTGCTGCTGCTTTTGGTTACCGACCCGGCTTCCACGGACTACCCTTCTGGCTCCTGATCCCTGGCTTCGTTCGGACTACCCTTCTGGCTCCTGATCCCTGGCTTTGTTCGGACTACCCTTCTGGCTCCTGATCCCTGGCTCTGGTGGAAGACTCTGTACTGTTTGATCATCCGTTTGGACTTTTACCTTGCTGTTTGGTTTTCAATAAAGCCTTCCTATTTCATTTATCTATTGTTGTACGTCTGATTCATGCTTCCGTGACAGTAAGTACCTCCGAGGTGATCAAGGATCCTCCTAATATGTGAAGTGAGTACATCCCAGCCACAGCAGGTTAAATGCTGTGTTGGTGTACAGCAAACAGTGCCTCACAGGTGACCCACATGAACCGCATCCAAACAATGAACCTGGGGTGAGGAATATACAAGAAGTAGGTCATATAGGATGGGGAAGGTGAATTCCTCGGTAGCTGGTGTTATACTACACATAAAAATATATAAGAAAAATTGATATACTTAGAGACTTAGATGGGCCTCCCAAAGGACCACCGGTCTCTATATTAGTTCGCCTTACTTGGTAGCAAACAAATATTGTTGCTTACCATGTTTCAATGTCTCTCATCAATCATAATAGGATGAGAGAAGTACACATAAATATAATGCAACATTGATAATGAAGCGTATAGAAAGGAATAATCCATTGTATGGAGTGGAGAAGCTGAATATGACTTTTACATGTATAGGCTGCTGTAGCACACACGGCGCACCGCTCCTAGAAAGGTAATCACTATCCCTACTAGTGTTGGAAATGCATTTGGCTATTATTCTTTTTTGTTGAAGTGCATGCTTTATATAGAGAGAGAAAAAAATCTCCTGTTAGCAGCATCTTTGGAGCGGTGAGAGGAGCGGTATGTATACCGCTCCTTCCCATTTAAAACAATGGGAAACTGCAGAGGCGCATTGGGGGCGGTATTAACCCTTTATTGGCCGCTATCGGGGGTTATTACCGCCCCGCTAGCGGCCGAATCCCGCGGCAAATCCGACGGTATAGCGCCGCTATTTTTAGCGGCGCTATACCGCCACCGCGGCTCCCGCCCCAGTGTGAAAGGGGCCTAAGGCCCATTTAACACTACCGCAACTTCAAAGTCGCACAATTTTGCCGCAATTTAAGGGAGACTGGAGGTCTATGAACCTGAACTTGCATCAAAGTCGGACCAAAGTAGTACAGACACTACTTTGAAGTCGGCACGACTTGAAATCTTGAAGTCATGTTAATATGAATGGTAAAACAAAGACAAATCTCCTGCGCTCCGGTATTTTTTGGAAAAGTGTTTGAAGAAAAGGTGAAACTCAATTGCAACTCAATTAAAAGGTATCTTCCAAAGTCTTGCAGCCCTCCTCTGAATCGTTGGAATTCATAGAACTAAAAGAGACAAAAAAAGGAAAACGGAGGGCGCACCGACCTAGTGTGATACTGATTGGTGGATTTTATTAAAATAGTCAAAACAAATCATAATACTCACAAAGGGAGTGTTAGAAACAGGCCTTGAGTAACAATGCAGCAAAGAACCAACACCATCGGCATAACACGATATTGTTTCGATCCGTGACCGTGGCTAGGGCTGACGCGTTTCAGGGGAGAACCCCTTTCCTCAGAGCTAAGTGGTCTGCAGTGCTTGATATGAATGGTAGTCAATGGAAATCATGGGAAATCATGGGAAACGACTTGTCATGCTACTTACCGTCCCAAATCGTGGAACAAGTCGTACAAGTGTGAAAGAGGCCTAACACAGACTGGACAGATTTGTGAACAATATTTGAGAGAAATAGGCCTTTTGTGTACATAGAAAAGGTCGTAGAGTTCAGCTCATAATAAATAGGGGCAAACACAAAATGATTGCGTTTATAATTTTGCACAGTGTAGTATGGTAATTTTATTTTATTTTTTTAGGAAATTAAACAGATTTAGTTTTAGTGAAGTAGCATGTCAGCTAAAAAGTCAAATGTATTATTGAAATACAGTTACATGCCAAACTGTATAAATCTTTGCAGCTACCCCGTGATTCAACACTTTACAGCCAGAACGGTGACACTATCAGCTACTTAGCTTCATGTCTCCCTGTCTCCAGACTTTTAGACTAGAGAGCGCAGGGTCGTGTATAATTTATTGATGATGTCCTTTAAAGTGACAGTTATTTTTAGCCCAGTCACCAGATATGCAATATGCATGCACCATATGCAATAGACCCAGTTAAGAAAGCTGACACATCAGAATAATGAAGGTCATACACACTTCAATTAATGATCAATTTGTTTTCCAATTGATCTTATCCAATAGTATTAATCATTCTAAAGTCGCCAACCAATTTAATAGATATGCTACACAAGGGGGAGTGGATTTTGATCGATAATTACTTAAAGCAGAACTACATTGCATCTACCAACCAAAATCTACTCAAGATACCCAATGCCAGATAAAAGTCCAAAGGAGAACGAAGATTTGTAGTCCAAGGACCTAGACTGTGCAACGCTTTACCAACCAGCATCCAAATGGAAGTGAATCATGAGGCCTTCAGAAGAAAACTCAAAACTCACCTATTCTGAAGGCAACGTGTAGGAGGAAATGGACTAAAAAATCTCACTTCCGGTGTCCTGACTGCCTATTAAGGGCCGGATTCACAAAGAGTTACGCCGGCGTATCAGTAGATACGCCGACGTAACTCGGAATCTAAGCCTGTCGTAAGTTTAAGTGTATGCTCAAACTGAGATACACTTAAACCTAGCTAAGATACGACGGCCTGCGCCATCGTATATTAGGGTGCAATTTTTGCGCTGGCCGCTAGGTGGCGCTTCCGTTGATTTTGGCGTAGAATATGTAAATTACTAGATACGCCGATTCACGAACGTACGCTTGCCCGTCGCAGTAAAGATACGCTGTTTCCGTAAGAGATACGCCGCGTAAAGATAAACATGCCCCCTAGGTGGCGTAGCCAATGTTAAGTATGGCCGTCATTCCCGCGTCGAAATTTGAACATTTTACGTTGTTTGCGTAACTCGTCCGTGAATGGGGCTGGACATAATTTACGTTCACGTCGAAACCAATGATGTCCTTGCGGCGTACTTTGGAGCAATACACACTGGAAAATTCCACGAACGGCGCATGCGCCGTTCGGGTAAAACGTCATTCACATCGGGTCACCATAAATTAACATAAAACACGCCCCCTCATCCTCATTTGAATTACGCGCGCTTACGCTGGCCCCATTTACGATACGCCGCCGTAAACTTAGAAGGCAAGTGCTTTGTGAATACAGCACTTGCCTCTCTGACTTACGGTGGCGTATCGTAAATACGATACGCTGCGCCGCCGTAACAATGCGCGCCCCTACCTGAATCCGGCCCAATGTATTTAAGTGTAATGTGTTGGCCTGGGAGGTCAGTCTCTGTTCCCAGTTGAAGCCATTTTTGGGGAAATGCGTCGGGTGGAGCATCTCCTAATGCCATCACGCTCATATTATTATTCAGCCTTCAGGTTTGATCCTTGGCTGCTTTTTTCTTCATTTTTTTTTTGTGTTGTTTTTTTCCCAATTTTTTATGTATACCTTTTTTCTACTTTGATATGAACATTTGCTGTGGAATATAGATATATTTTGTTACTTGCTGTGACTTTTTAAGTGACTTTTTAATAAATAATCTTTTTGGACATACTTCACTATGAGGATCTTAATACTCTCAGATTTAGTGTCTGGTAAAAGCCAAGTTGAATCTGACCACCATTATAAAAGTAAACTGCGCCAAGTAGGAAACCAGATATCAGGCTGGTAAAAAGCAATGATAATAGATAATATGAATAAAAGGTTTGTAGCAGCACCACCATGTGTCAGCAAAACTTCAGTGTGAACCCACCACCACCAAACTGAAAGCCGCTTACCAGAAGCACCCAAACATTAGGTATGTAGACAGATTCTATTCAATGGGCTCCACATCAGATTAGCATCAGACTGGGGAGGGATCCAGGGAGCAGATCTCAAATTGCACCACATCGATGAGTGAACGTATCCTCAGTATATGAATAAAAACGGACCATAGCGTGATACCGTACAAAATATTTAATGAAAATGCATAAGACATGTACTTACAAACATCTCATGATTAAAAGCGTGTATGTATGCCGGCCGGCAATAGGAGCCCTTCCTCCTTCAGATGGAACGCGGTGACGTCAGTGTGCGCCTTCCCAGACGACGTTTTGTCATTAACAGACGTTCTCAATGGGCATCAATCTGACCACCGCCTCCTGTGTGATTCGGTTTGAGGAAACAGCTGAAGGTTTTTTTCCTCTTCCTGCAAGACGGAAGCATCCCTCCCTGAGTTGAGTGATCCATTATCGGGGCCGGCAGGCTAATACACATGCTTCATTGACCTCCCTAAACTGAGGTCCATCTTGTCCGGTAAGAGTCAGTATTTTCATATCTTTTGGCTGAGAATAAAATCCAGGATTCTTCCAGATATTGTACTGAGTATTGCAGCGATCGGTAGACTGATCCCTGGGAGTGTCCCGCTGCTAACAGCGTCCTCAATATATTTTTGGGACTTTTTTTCACTTCACATTGTTTTATACTACCCCCTTTCTTTATAATGCGTAGTTAACATTTGGTTACTCTGATAACACTGTGCCTGATATATCATTGTTTGTGTGCATTTATACACGGAAATAATTTTTCTATTGTGATAATCATTTTTATAATTCATGCACCTATTTATATGCATTAGCACTTTGATCCTATTTCACTTTAATATTTGGATTGGTTGCGCACTTATTTTGTTTGTAGGAGGAAATGGATACCAAGCGCCCCAAGGTGATTCAGTTTGCATGTGTTGCGCTATATAAGTTTTTTCACTCACTCAACCACAAACCAAAAATACAATGGGCCAGATTCTCAAAAGAGATACGACGGCGTATCTCCAGATACGCCGTTGTATCTCTGAGTTGCGCCGTCGTATCTATGCGCCTGATTCTTAGAATCAGTTACGCATAGATTTCCCTTAGATCCGACAGGCGTAAGTCTCTTACGCCGTCGGATCGTAACTTTATATTTATGCTGGCCGCTAGGGGCGTGTACGCTGATTTACGCGTCGAAATATGTAAATCAGCTAGATACGCAAATTCACAAACGTACGCCCGGCCGACACAGTACAGTTATGCCGTTTACGCTAGGCTTTTCCCGGTGTAAAGTTACCCCTGCTATATGGTGGCGTAAGTGCGGCGTACCAATGTTAAGTATGGCCGTCGTTCCCGCAATGAAATTTGAAAAATTTACGTTGTTTGCGTAAGTCATCTGTGAATGGGGCTGGACGTAATTTACGTTCACGTCAAAACCAATACGTCCTTGCGGCGTATTAGGAGCAATGCACACTGGGAGATTTCCACGGACGGCGCATGCGCCGTTCGTGAAAAAACATCAATCACGTCGGGTCACAGAACATTAACATAAAACACGCCCCCCTGTCCCACATTTGAATTAGGCGGGCTTACGCCGGCCGATTTACGCTACGCCGCCGCAACTTGTCCAATGCTATCACAGTGACTCGGATCCAGGATGGAGGGGTGGACCAGAGCAATTTTGATTGTCCAATGCTATCACAGTGACTCGGATCCAGGATGGAGGGGTGGACCAGAGCAATTCTGATTGTCCAACGCTATCACAGCGACTCGGATCCAGGATGGAGGGGTGGACCAGAGCAATTCTGATTGTCCAATGCTATCACAGTGACTCGGATCCAGGATGGAGTGATAGACCAGAGCAATTCTGATTGTCCAACGCTGTCACAGTGACTCGGATCCAGGATGGAGGGGTGGACCAGAGCAATTCTGATTGTCCAATGCTATCACAGCGACTCTGATCCAGGATGGAGGGGTGGACCAGAGCAATTCTGATTGTCCAATGCTATCACAGCGACTCTGATCCAGGATGGAGGGGTGGACCAGAGCAATTCTGATTGTCCAACGCTGTCACAGTGACTCGGATCCAGGATGGAGGGGTGGACCAGAGCAATTCTGATTGTCCAACGCTGTCACAGCGACTCGGATCCAGGATGGAGGGGTGGACCAGAGCAATTCTGATTGTCCAATGCTATCACAGCGACTCTGATCCAGGATGGAGGGGTGGACCAGAGCAATTCTGATTGTCCAACGTATGTCAGTTGTAAGGCTGAACCCACATTGGATTCACACGAAAATAGTCCAGAAACCTTTTTTTTCCTGCACTGGCATCGGAACGCACTAGGTGTTCAGACCCATGCGATCCGATTCCTGTCCGAATTCACAGTTCGCACTGCGATATGTGAAGTGATCTGGGGGTGTCATTAACTTTTCTACTGACACACGATTTTGGTCCAGACGTAATGCAAATTCAGCCATACAACCTGTATGGCTGAATGCGCATCGCATGTGATCTGCACAGCAATATGCTGCGAATCACATGCGATATCTGACATCACTACAAGTGATTTAACCCTTCAAAGCTTTATGTACATTATTAATGCTATATTTGTGTTTTGAACTCTGCATTTATGATGTACAGAGTAATAATACCCAATGTATGTACATGTATAAAACCCCTCTGTGTCTCCTTTACTAGGAGGTCTCCTATTGGTGGAGTGACCTTGCTGTGTGATAGGCTCGGGTCTGTCTCTGTGGATGGTGTTGTCCTCCCCCCCTCCCCCCTCCTTGGCTCAGTATAGTGAAGGCCGATCAGCACACTACGCATGTCCGCCCTGATCAGAGTCAGCGCTCCGTACCAGGCAGAGTCCGATCAGCACCACTCCGCCTGGACAGCTCCATCACCATCACCCCGGGGTCAGCGGTCCCCCCTATCCGGGACTCTCATCGTCCCATCGGCTCTGTCCTCATAGATATCCCGGATCCTGTGACATGGAGGGACGCCATTGCCTGGAAGAACACGCTGGTGGCAGCTGTGCGGGAGACAGCCAAAGGGAGGAACCCCCCAGGTAGAAGATTACCTCAAATCCTGCATGATCACCATCTGCAGATCATCTGATCCCTGTCATCTGTCACTCTGCTTGTCCTACTTCTTCCCTCCATGGCTGGACTGTCACCCATCAATAAAAACTCTCTTCCCTGATTTCTGTGTCTTCTGGTCACCTACCGTGTGCTGTGCCATCATCACCTACATCACACCCACCTCTTCACATCCCTTCTATTAGATCCCATTTATTCTATACATCCCATTTATTCTATTATATCCCATTTATTCTATACGTCTCATTTATTCTATAGATCTCATGTATTCTATACATCTCATTTATTCTATTAGATCCCATTTATTCTATACATCCCATTTATTCTATACATCCCATTTATTCTATACATCTCATTTATTCTATTAGATCCCATTTATTCTATACATCTCATTTATTCTATACATCCCATTTATTCAATACATCTCATGTATTCTATTAGATCCCATTTATTCTATACATCTCATTTATTCTATACATCCCATTTATTCTATACATCTCATTTATTCTATTAGATCCCATTTATTCTATTATATCCCATTTATTCTATACATCCCATTTATTCAATACATCTCATGTATTTTATTATATCCCATTTCTTCTATACATCTCATTTATTTTATTATATACCATTTATTCTATACATCTCATTTATTCTATTATATCCCATTTATTTTAAACATCTCATTTATTTTATTATATCCCATTTATTCTATTATATTTCATTTATTCAATAGATCCCATTTATTCTATAGATCCCATTTATTCTATTACATCCCATTTATTCAGTAGATCCCATTTATTCAATAGATCCAATTTATTCTATTATATCCCATTTATTCTATAGATCCCATTTATTCTATTATATCCCATTTATTCTATAGATCCCATTTATTCTATAGATTCCATCTATTAGATAGATCCCATTTATTCTATTATATCCCATTTATTCTATTATATCCGATTTATTTGATAAATCGCATTTGTTCTATAGATCCCATTTATTCCACAAATCCCATTTATTCTATAGATCCCATTTATTCAATAGATCCTATTTATTCTATACATCCCATTTATTTTATTATATTCCATTTATTCTATTATATCCCATGTATTCTATATATATCCCATTTATTCTATAGATCCCATTTATTCTATAGATCCCTTTTATTCTATAGATCCCTTTTATTCTTTAGATCCCATTTATTCTATTATATCCCATTTATTTTATAGATCCCATTTATTCTATAGATCCCATTTATTCTATACGTCCCATTTATTCTATTATATCCCATTTATTTTATAGATCCCATTTATTCTATAGATCCCATTTATTCTATTATATCCCGTTTATTTGATAAATCGAATTTGTTCTATAGATCCCATTTATTCCATGGATCCCATTTATTCAATAGATCCTATTTATTCTATACATCCCATTTATTTTATTATATTCCATTTATTCTATTATATCCCATGTATTCTATACAGGCCCGTCGCTAAAGGACAGGCAAAACAAACAATTGCTTGGGGCCCCGAGCTGACCTGGGGCCCCCAACTTCCCCTTCCCAGGATGTAGCGTGGCCGAGCTCCTCTTCCTTCCACCTGGAGTCCTGTCAGTCTGGCCGGGTACCGCGCGTGGTACAGGAGATTCAGTTTCCTGTTCCTGTCCGGACTGACAGGAAGTGCACACTGAGTGCTCACTTACTTTGAGTCCGGCCGGGAAGACAGGAAACTGAATCTCCTGTACCACACGGTACCCAGCCCGGCCACTATCTGATAGGGGACTGGGGAAGAGGCAGGAGGAAGAGGAGCTCGGCCACGCTACAGTGGCAGCCTACAGGGAAGAAGGGGAGGTAAGAATAGAAAAAAAAATGTGTAGCGTTAACGTAGGCTTTGCATGTGGGGGGGGGTGCTTGGGGCCCCCCATTTTGCTTGGGGCCCCCAAATTCCTTCAAACGGCCCTGATTCTATATAGATCCCATTTATTCTATAGATCCCATGTATTCTATAGATCCCATTTATTCTATAGATCCCATTTATTCTATAGATCCCATGTAATCTATAGATCCCATTTATTCTATAGATCCCTTTTTTTCTATAGATCCCATTTATTCTATAGATCCCATTTATTCTATTATATCCCATGTATTCTATACATCCCATTTATTCTATTATATCCCCATTTATTTTATTATATCCCATGTATTCTATACATCTCATTTAGTCTAATGGGGCCAGATTCACCAAAGAGATACGACGGCGTATCTCCTGATACGCCGGCGTATCTTTGTTTCTATCTATGCAACTGATTCATAGAATAAGTTGCGCATAGATATCCATAAGATCCGACAGGTGTAATTGTTTTACACTGTCGGATCTTAGGATGCAGTACCGCGGCCGCCGCTGGGGGGAGTTCGCGTCGTAAACCAGCGTCGGGTATGCAAATTAGGAGTTACGGCGATTCCCGACAGATTTTCGCGTTCGCTACGTCGCTGCTAGTCTAGTTTCCCGTCGCAAAGTTAGTCGTCGTTTGACCTGCCCTAACTTTACTCAGCAATCGTATTGCTGTTTAAAGTATGGCCGTCGTTCCCGCGTCGAAATTTAAAATTTAACGTCGTTTGCGTAACACGTCCGGGAATACTGAAGTAAGCTACGCGCCGCGCCGTTCGAAAAAATGACGTTACGGCGCGCAAAGCACGACGGGAATTGCGAAACTGAGCATGCGCAGTAGGTCCGGCGCGGGAGCGCGCCTAATTTAAATGGCACACGCCCATTTGAATTGGCCCGCCTTGCGCCGGAGGCTGCCAGCGTAGTTTTCATTGCAAATGCTTTGTGAATCAGGCACTTGCGATGAAAACTTGCGGCGGTGTAATGTATCTACGATACGTTATGCCGCCGCAGTTCTATGTGAATCTGGCCCTTAGATCCCATGTATCCCCATTTATTCTATACATCCCATTTATTCTATACATCCCATTTTATGTCCACTATGTATGCATTGATAAATGCTTTTGTAAGGAGTCCTCTGTTGCCTACTTACCTAAAATAGTGCTAAATTATGTTTTTTTTAGTATAGTACTTTTTTTATTTGGTTCACCATAACTCTAGCATTAGAATTGATCTACACAGTTTATAATTGATAATTCTATGTACAGTAAGTCCTGCCATTATAGACAACCATTATTTCACATCATTTCCATTTAAAATGACAGATTGTATATTTGGTATAAAAAGATTGGATATTTGACTGCACAAGAAATTGCCCTATATAGGGGTGGGGGTGGGGGGGGGGGGGGGTCATTTCCTATTAATGTAATTTAGTTGTCATTTTTTAGAGATTTGAAACAAAATGTAACTTGAAGCAGTATACCCAAAAACAAACATTTTAAGATATTACAGTTTACCGATTCTTAAAGTGGTTGTAAACCTCGTTACACCACTTGTACCTACAGGTAAGACTATAATAAGGCTTACTTGCAGGTACTGTATTTATCTCCTAAACAGGCACAGTTTAGGAGATATTTACCAAATATGCTTGCACCGATTTCGTCGGCGCATGCGCACTGAAGAAATGGCTCACTTGTGCCGGTTCTTCAGCGGCTGCACCGTGACCGGCAGCTCCCGCGCGCAGGCGTGGCAGTGATGTCATCAAAGCTCCGGCCATTCACAGCCTGTGAGCCCGAAAATAACTCTGGTAGACATGCCACCAGTCACAGCGGTGTATGGGGACCGCTGTAACAGGGTCCATCTAAGGTATTTCATAATGAGCTAGTTTGTGATGCATCTTTGGGTTTACTTTAAAGTTATAATAACCACATAACCCCCCAGGCCTTTTCTGGCACATTTTGTTTACATGTAACAATCAGTATTTTTTGCTAAAAAAAAATTCTTTGAACCCCCAAACATTATTTTTTTAAATATAGAGTAAATTGGTGTGTGTTGCAATTTTTTAAGTCACATGGTATTTGCAAAGAGTTTTTTTTTTTAACCACCGGACCATTATGCAGGTTAAGGACCTAGCCCCTTTTTGCGATTCTGCACTGGGTCGCTTTAACTGACAATTGCGCGGTCGTGCGACATGGTTCCCAAACAAAATTGGCGTCCTTTTTTTCCCACAAATAGAGCTTTCTTATGGTGGTATTTGGTCACCTCTGCGGTTCTTATTTTTTGCGCTATAAACAAAAATAGAGCGCCAATTTTGAAAAAAATTAAATTTTTTTAACTTTTTGCTATAATAAATATCCCAAAAAAAGATATAAAAAAAAACTTTTTTTTTCTCAGTTTAGGCTGATATGTATTCTTCCACATATTTTTGTTAAAAAAAAATCGCAATAAGTGTTGATCGATCGGTTTGTGCAAAATTGATAGCGTTTACAAAATAGGGGATAGTTTTATGGCATTTTTATTAAAAACATTTTTTTTACTAGTAATGGCGGCGATCAGCGATTTTTTTCCTGACTGCGACATTATGGCGGACACATCGGACACTTTTGACACATTTTTGGGACCATTGTCATTTTCACCGCAAAAAGTGCTATAAAAACGCATTGTTTACTGTGAAAATGACAATGGCAGTGAAGGGCCCTAAGTTGCCTAAGGGAGTGATACTTACTGTAGGGGGGCGTGGCTGTTGGTTTGACGTCACTGACGATCAGTGACACTGCCACACAGAAGAACGGGGAAGGTTTGTTTACACTCACCTCTCCCCGTTCTTCAGCTCCTGTGACCGATCACGGAGCTTCGGACCGGGTCGCGCGTGCCCCACGGCTGGGCACAGGCATGTACCTGTAAGAGCCTTTAAGAGCCCAGCCGTGCCATTCTGCCGATGTACATGTGCAGGAGGCGGTCCTTAAGTGGTTAAACACAATTTTTGGGAAAAACTACACTTTTTTGAATTTTTATGCAAAAAATGCACAATACAATGACATGATTTTTGGGTAAAATATAAAAGATGATGTTACACTGAGTAAATAGATACCAAACATGTCACGCTTTACAATTATACGCGCCCATGCAACGGCAACAAACAACGTAAATTTTATCACACCAAGATCGCTGTGTTCAGACGCTTTGCCCATTTAAAAATGCCGCTGTTTACATCCAGGAAAACTGGAAGTGACGACAGTTCTCGTCGCTTCTGGTTTCATATACCACAGAGCTCATCAGAGATCATTTGGTCCTCCGTGGGCTTTAGTTCTAGGATCTCCAGTGGGACAAAGATCCTGGAGAGGCATCGACAGGCAGCGGGTCCTCCCGTTGCCTGTAAAAGCAATCCAGCAGCTAATTAGCCACTCATATATTTAGCCAATACATTTCTTAAAGGCTGCATAACCAGATGAAAATAAAGGAAAAAAGAAAACGAATGCAGTCACAATATCTAAGAATTCATAAGCTGCAATACATAAAAAAAAATAGTTTTGGGGCTTAATACCGCTTTAAAAAGTTTTTTCACATATATACAGTACTTTTTGTTGTAGTTAGGCAAGACATTATGGTACAGTCACAAGCAACTTTGAAAATTGGGCAAAGGATGCATTATGAACTATCGCCAATGGCTGATGGATATAGGCCAAAAAGTTAATTAGCCTGGTTGGATTTATGGATGTTCATCTGTGATGGTCTTCTGTTCATGTGAATGTTGGTTGAGCGATCTCATGAGTCACACCGGCTAGCTGGTGGGTGGCGGCGAAGTATACAGTAGGTCCTAATATGTCCCCTAGCAGGGTTTTCTGAGTAGGATTGTTGTATACTTTATAAGAACTTTTCTCTTTATGTTGAACTTATACTTTATATGGCAACCCTTTGTGTTGAAAATAACTGGTGGTATACTATTTGTTCTTAATGCTTTGATATGTTCCACCTGCATTGTGGACCTTATCCTTGATGTCATTCTTTGCCCACAATTGGCGTCCTCTTTGGAAAAAAACTTTTAATAGATATAGTGAAACAGAATGTTGCGCAATCTTTCACAGAATGTTCGTTGACACAGATTTTATGGGACAAACAAAGTGTGCAAATTGTGTAAAAAGTTTTCATTTTATTAACCACATACATACAGGGCACTTTCACCCCCTTCATGCCCAGGCCAATTTTCAGCGTTCAGCATGGTCGCATTTTGAATGACAATTTCGAAGTCATGCAACACTGTATAATTTTTTTTGGTGGAATTTGATCATTACTGGGTTTTCTATTTGCTACACAAATAAAAAAAAAGCCCACAAATGTTGAAAAAAAAAGTATTTCTTTGTTTCTGTGGTTTTTTTTTGTAAATAAGTACATTTTATCCTTCATTGACAGACACTGATGAGGCAGCACTGACGGGCACTGATGATGAGGCACTAATATAAAGCACTGATAGGTGGCACTGATATGCAGCACTGATAGGCACTGATAGGCGGCACTGATAGGAAGCACTGATGGGCAGCACTGATGGGAAGCACTGATGGGCAGCACTGATGAGGAGGCACTGATTGGGATCCCTAATGGGCACTGATTGGCATCCCTGGTGGGCACAGGTTGGCATCCCTGGTGGGCACGGGTTGGCATCCCTCGTGGGCATTCCTTGATGGATCTGCACTGATAATCGATGCGTGATTATCAGTGCAGACCCCCCTGTCAGAAGAGCCGTTGAACGGCTCTCCTCTACCCGCGCTTTGTCAGCGCGAATAGAGCAAAAGCCGATAAATGACACTTCCTGGTTACGAAGTGACCAGCTGTGATTGGACACAGCTGATCACATGGTAAAGAGCCTACGTCATAGGCTCGTTACCAAGATCAGAGATGCGGTGTGTCAGAGCGATACACTGCAATACTGATCGCCCAGCCAGGATAACTGAATCCCCCGCCCCGGCCTATAGCAGAATATTAGGATGAGATGTGGTTAAGGAGAGTTGTAGTTTCTCTTTCACTTAAATAGGTATTAAACACAATTTTTTCCCCTAAAAAAATGGTTTATATTCAATGGTTTTGCACAGAACAGCCCCGGACATCCCCTTCTGGGGTCCCCCATCAGCGCTCTCTGCTCATTCACTTCTCTTTCTATCATCATAACAAACCACTTGCTTTGAAGAGCAGACATGTGGGCGCGCTACCTAGCTGGGTCCTAGTGTTTCTGTGTGTGTTTGGCCTCATCCCCCCACTCTCTCCTCACTGGTTTTGACTGATAGCAGTGAGAGCCAATGCCGTCAGAGTCTCCAGTGAGACCAGTAAGAGGAGAGAACTGCAGCAGACGGCACAGCGCTGGATCGAGATTGGATTCAGGTAAGTGTTTAAGAGTGCAATAAGGTAAATGAATACAGGGTGTTTCTCTGATTGGAGGAAGGTGTAGCGGAGGGGTGAGTGACTTCAGGATCTACAATCATATCATTCGACCCCTATGTACAGAGGGGAAGTCGCTCGAACAGGACCCGAAAAATTGTGCTATCACTGTATGTATGGATTACAACAGGGGGTTTTCACCATCCACAGTGATCATTAAAGCGGAGTTCTACCCAAAAGTGGGAAATCCGCTTAATCCACTCCTCGCCCCCTTACATGCCACATTTGGTATGTAATTTTTTTTTGGGGGGGGGGGGTTGGGGCTTCAGGAGGAGTGGGACTTCCATTATATCGCCTTTTGGCAGCCCCTCCCTGTACGCGATCACCTGGGACACGTGACAGGTCCCAGGCGATCGCCTGTCCAATCGGATGGCGCAGCGCCGCTCGCGCTTGCGCAGTGGGTTCCCGGCCGTGAAGCCGAAAGCTGTCACGGCCGGGTGCCCACACTTAGAATAAAGACGCCGGCCGTAGAGGGGGGAGAGGAGCGGAGCCCCGGCCGGCATGTCGCTGGAACGTGGAGCAGGTAAGTGTATGTTTATTAAAAGCCAGCAGCTACACTTTTTGTAGCTGCTGACTTTTAATAAACATTAAAAATGACTGGAACACCCCTTTAAGATTTAGGATGTGGATAATTACATCATGCCAAGCTGGAGAGATCTAAGTTGGTGATAAAGATAGTTTCTCTTTAACGCCTTGCCACCGACTATACACATATATGTGGTCTCATTAAAATGGGTCTTCTTCCTTGAGGCTGCATATATGTGTAGTTTTTCTAGTGCTTTTACCACAGAGACCAGGCTGTCTGCGGAGAGCCCCGGGTCTCGTACTAACAATCAGGAAGCGGGAGACCCGTTTCCCGATCACTTAATTGCTGTGGTAGCCTCTGATTGGCTATCACAGTTACCAGTCACTGTACAGCCCGCCTTTGTGCGTGTTTTCTCCTCTGAATGGAGAGAAAGATACATTGTAGCCCTCTCTCCTTGCTAGGGGAGAAAAATGTAAACAAACAAAAGTGTGTATTAAAAAATAAAAAATAAATAAAAGAAAGCAAAAATAAGCTAGATCAAGGTCAGAGTAATGCAGCGTACACACGATCAGTCCATCCGATGAGAACGGACCGATGGACCGTTTTCATCGGTTAACCGATGAAGCTGACGGATGGTCAGTCGTGCCTACACACCACCGGTTAAAAATCTGATCGTGTCCAACGCGGTGACGTAGGCTTTTTTTTAACCGATGGATAAATAACCGATGGCGCCCACACACGATCGGTTTGGACCTATGATAACGGTCCATCAGACCATTCTCATCGGTTTAATCGATCGTGTGTACGCAGCATTAGAGTCAGGCTGCTTTCACATGGAGCCGCGGTGACGGTATAGCCGCACTATACCGTCGTATTTACCGCGATATTCGGGCGCTAGCGGTGAGATTTTAACCCCCGCTAGCGGACGAAAAAGGGTTAATACCGCGGTATTACCGCGCTTTTGATTTCAATGGGAAGGCGCGGTATAGGAGCGGTGAACACACCGCTCCTATACCGCGGTAAACATGCGGCTAGCAGGACTTTTGGAGCGCTCCTGCTAGCGCACCGCTTCAATGTGAAAGCCTTCGGGCTTTCACATTGAACACTGCAGGGCATGATTTTTCATGCGGTATAGCAGCGCTATTTTTAGCGCTGTACCGCATGAAAAACGCCCCAGTGTGCAAGGGGCCTTAGGGTGAGAGTCAACGGTCAGGTTCAGTATACTTTTAGGTAGTATATTTAAGAATATTATTGGAATTTTAAAATAAAACAATAATTTACAGCATATAATATCATTATATCAAAAGAAAAGCCACAACAAAAGGCATCGTGCATCATATGAAATATAATTGTAGGTAAGACCTTTTAATTGTTAGGTAGTGAAAAGGCTGGGAATTAACTGTAGAATAATAAAATTCAACAGGAATAAAAATTCCAGGGAAAAAAAAAACATTTATAAGGTCTTAACATATGTGGCAATGAAAACTACAATTTATGCAGAACTAAGGAGAAATAACAAAAAAATATACTAATTAAAAAAAAAATGTTTTAGTTTTTTTTAAAGTATTTTTTGAATTAGTATAATGCCTCGTACACACCACCGGTTTTCCCATCAGGCAAACTGCCAGGAGAGCTTTTGGCCGAGAATCCCGGCCGTGTGTATGCTCTCTAGCAGATTTCCCGACAGGAAAACAGACGGAAATCCCGACGTGAAACTTGAGAACCCTCTATTTTCTCGTCTGGTTTCCCGGCAGAGTGTTTCCTGCCGAGAAAACCGGTCGTCTGTATGCGGTGAAAAAACGCACATGCTCGATAACACTTTAGTGAGTATTGCTGGCTAGATAGGGGGTTGCAGGCTCCCTCAATCCATGTCACCAGCCTCCTCTGTAAGCTGCTGTTGGCCACGGTAAAATGCTCACCCCACCACCAAGGCTCCACACATAGACTAGAGCTTCGGGGAGAGGAGTGAACACCATAGTCAGCTGGAGCAAGGAGTCAAGTAAGTAATACAGCCTCTTTTGCAACCCTCTTAAGCGTTTAACCCTTGCATTTAATGTCCTCCAGTTAGGATTTACCTCTACTTTAAAGTAGGTGTAAACCCCATTCATTAAATCTGACATGGGCACATATATCTGTAGCTTTTACTTATCTCTCTCCAAAAGCCCTGGTCCTGTGACTTTCTGCTGCTCCGTTCCTCTGTAATCAGCATGATAACTTCCATGAAAAATTCTCTGGACAGGAGATCAAAGCAGCTGGAAATTTGTGTCGGGGAGGGTGCTTAAAGATAGATAAGCAGAGAGCTTGTCTATTCACAACACAACTCTGCAAGTTTCATCCTTTCTCTGCCTATGTGGAAGGGGGGGGCGTGCCTTTCTTCCAATCAGCTCTCACACAGTTTATGCCAAGACTCCCCTCCCACTGCTGAATGAGGAAGAAAGATCTCTAACAGGATGTTCACTTTCTAAAGAGTGTAGAAAGCTTAAGACAGCAGATATACATGTAAAACTTATGTAGGGGGATTTGTTTAATCTCTGTGTATCATCTGAGGCTGTTCACTTCACTGGGTATATGTGAGGGTTTACATCCACTTTAGATAAGATTTGATCAGAACTGTGTGTACTGTACGAAGTGAACCAGACGTATGTAGGTGAAGAAAGTAATAATTTATTATGAAACGTGAATAATATATAAACACAACCACCTCCAATATCACACAGTGCACAACAAACCAATATTAGACCAGACCCAAAAATAACAATAATCAGACGAGTATATACAGCCAAAAGGGAATACCAGAATCGTAATCTCAGCCAGGTCAAGGTCATAACTCCACGGGGGGCAAGGAGCAAGACGGACAGGGAGAGGGTGAAAGGGATCAGACAGCAGGGCAGATATCCAAGATACAGGACTGACAGGAACAGGTACAAAATAGGTTTGGGATCAGAGTCAGGATGCAGGAAACAGGTTCAGGATCAAAGCTAACAGGTCAGGGTACAAGACGAAACCAAGGCAGGGTATGTGTGAACTTGCCATGTTTTTATAGGATTACCTGCTATAAGGTAAGGTGATGCTCGATTGCAGGAGGAGATATCTGCTCCTTACTGCCAGGATCCACCCGCTGGTGGGCACCAGTACCGCGGCCCAAGGATCACATAACACCAGCAAGGAAAGGCTCTCCTGATTGTTCCACACTGCCAGGAGATACCCGCTGGTGGACATCAGTACTGCACGCCAAATATTAGATAGTATTACCAGCGGGTGGAACCTTTCCTGACAAAGTGGTGACATGATCTTAACTGAGTTGATACATCTTTGTGTAGCTCACAGATCTGTTCCCTGATTGAGTTTATTTCCAGAACTGATTTGTAAATAGCTTGGTGGCTGTATCTTTTTTTTTATGTTTTTTTTTTGTATTAAGTCTTTTTTCTCTGTGCTCGTGTGTACATTTGTTTTTATGTGCTATTTTTTCTATGATAAGAAACACAGGGAATTGCACTAAAATTGATTAATTAGTCAGTGTTTAGAAAATGTATTTAAATTGTTTGTTCAAAAACAACTGATCTTCCAATACTGAAAATAAGATTTTTAAAGCAAACTTTTCGGCACAAAGAGCTGCAATTTTAAACAAAAGCAGGTCCTGCCAGCTCTGTACCTTTCAAACTCTCCTTAACCACCTAACGACCGCCGCACGACGATATACGTCGGCAGAATGGCACGGCTGGGCAGATGGACGTACCGTTACGTCCTTTACATCTACCCAGCCGTGGGTCGCGGCGCGCGCCCGCGGCCCGGTCCGAAGCTCCGGGACCGCGAGACCCACGGACCCGATCGCCGCTGGGGTCCCGCGATCGGTCCCCGGAACTGAAGAACGGGGAGAGCCGCGTGTAAACACGGCTTCCCCGTGCTTCACTGTGGCGGCTGCATCGATCGTGTCATCCCCTTTATAGGGAGACACAATAGATGATGTCACTCCTACAGCCACACACCCCTACAGTTGTAAACACACACTAGGTGAAACATAACCCCTTCAGAGCCCCCTGTGGTTAACTCCCAAACGGCAACTGTCATTTTCACAATAAACAATGCATTTTAAATGCATTTTTTGCTGTGAAAATGACAATGGTCCCAAAAATGTGTCAAAATTGTGCGAAGTGTCCGCCATAATGTCGTAGTCACGAAAAAAAATCGCTGATCGCCGCCATTAGTAGTAAAAAAAAAAAGAATTAATAAAAATGTAATAAAACTATCCCCTATTTTGTAAACGCTATAAATTTTGCGCAAACCAACCGATTTTTTTTACCAAAAATATGTAGAAGAATATGTATCGGCCTAAACTGAGGAAAAACATTTTTTTTATATATTTTTGGGGGATATTTATTATAGCAAAAAGTAAAAAATATTGAATTTTTTTCAAAATTGTCGCTCTATTTTTGTTTATAGCACAAAAAATTAAAATCACAGAGGCAATCAAAAGAAAGCTCTATTTGTGGGAAGAAAAGGACGCAAATTTTGTTTAGGTACAACATTGCATGACCGCGCAATTACCAGTTAAAGCAGCGCAGTGCCAAATTGTAAAAACACCTCTGGGCATTTAGCTGCATATTGGTCCGGGGCTTAAGTGGTTAAGCAACCAGGGACCCCTAAAATGCAAAGTGCTCCTATACCCGAATACTGATGCTGGAAAGCTGGCATGCCCCATGCTGTGCCTAACTATCAGTCCTTATACAAGATGGGTGGGATGAGTAGCCGATAGTTAGGCAGGAGGAGGCAGAGCTCAGCTGCAGTTTAGTTTGTAACTGGAGCCATCAGCTTATTATCATTTTTATTAAGGCTGCATTTACACCTTAGCGTAGGCGATTTGCGGCGACAAAAAATAGGCTTTTGTCCCGCGATTTGCGGCGACAAAACGCGTCGTTTTTAACCGCGTTTTTTTTTACAGTGTATTGTCGGCTATGCGGAACGCCGAAGCCGCCCGATACGCACGTCCAAAAAGGGCCCGGGACTTGTTTGAAATTCGGCGTTCGGCGTTCTATCGACATACGGCGTTCTGCGTTAGGAGATGTGAACAGTCTCCATAGAGAACAATGCAATTTCGACCCTCCGGCGTATTGTAGCGTCGGGCTTCGAGGGGTAAAAACGCCTAGGTGTGAATGGAGCCTTACAGCCGGAAATTAGCTGTTCAGGAAAAGTGATCTGGGTGGCTCTATAGTTCCGTTCCCCCCAGGAACCCCGGACTGCGGCAAATGGATAGCCAGATACAGAGGAAATAGAGGAACATCTGTTCCCCAATCTCCTCTGTGACTTATAAAGCTGGAAGCAACTATGATTTCATCACTTCCAGTTTCAGAGCTGTCATTGTGTTTGTGTTTGTGTGCACTAAAATTAATTTAGTAATTGAGGATCTTTCCGAATTTACATCTAGCTCCTGAGGACGAATATATTTCAAAACGCGTTGGTCTATTTCCGCACAAGAATGTAGAAAGCTACTGCTATATTATTGTGATCTCATGTTATAGGAATATGAATGTATAATAGTTAATGGTGACAAGACACAGAGATATTTCATGAAGAAAGAAGAAATTGGGGGTGGTAGTGCTGCCTGTACCTGAAGGGTGCCTACAAAAGGCTAAAATGAACCAGTATTATGAGCTGTGTGTTTAAATTAGTAATGACCACCTATGTGGCCAGTGATTGTGCCAGTGAAGTGTGCAAATTAACACTCTAAACCTAAATGGGGAACTAGTCCCATAAAAGTGTATCCTTCAATTAAACACAGTTATATATAATAAATTGGCCAACAACCAGTAATACCACTCACGGTAGGTGGTGGGTGCCACCTAGCTAAATGGGTGATAACATATATATGCAGGGCTTTTTTTCTCAGACAATAGGTGCAGGAACTCCCCTTTTCCGAGTCACTTGTTTTTTTTCCACCCCTACCCACCTCCCAGTACCGCCCCTTTTAGACAATTCAGAACCAAGTATCATTTTGTTGTGCTAAGTAATTAGTATGGAATTTGGTTTCCCCTTCAGCCAGCAACAATAGATCCCCCTAACAATGTACCACCCACAACAAAATCCCCCCCCCCTCCCCCCAGCAACAATAGACTCCCAGCAGCATGAACAGATCTCTGCACAGCCAGCATCAATAGACTCTCTGGCAGCCATCAAAAACAGACCCCTCCCCCAACAGTAGATCTCCTTCAGCAACAATAGAACCCCCTGCAAAAATGGATTCCCTCCAGCTAGAATAGATCCACCAGCAGTGAGCATCAATACCCTGCCAGTCAGTCCAGTAGGTACCGAAACTGCATTCCCCCGCGTTCCCGCTGAAAAAAAGCCCTGTATATATGTATATCAAACGTGTAAACATGTGAAAAAAAACACACAAAAAATACAAAAGTGATCAAAAGCAAAAAAACGTGTGCATAAAAATATCCAGTGTATGTGTAAAACAGTCCACATGGATAAATTCTAAAATACTAATGTCCATAGAGGATAATTCCAGACAGTCTCCAGATCAGGCAATTCAAATTGAAAATAAATGGAAGGGTGAATAATAGATAAGAGAGTCTTTCAACCAGTTCCAAAAGTGATTTGTGCTCTATTACAGCAAGGATATTGAGGTGACTTGTTGCGCTCCCCCACAAGGGTCCCCACTCACCAGCTCCTATCACCCCTACCTGGGTAATTCGCATATAGGATCACATCCAGGTGGTGTCCAACAGTGAGTCCCTCCACTCGCAGGTCTCGCAGACTACAAGTCCTCTCTCGATGCCCAAATGGTTAAAGAGCACTAACAGGTATTTTAGTTTCCTGTATTAACCACTTCCCGCCCGCCGGACGTCATATGACATCCTTGACTTTGAGTGGGGATATCTGAAGGATGCCTGCACCTAATACCTCCAACAGTGGGATCGCACACTTAAGTTTGGTCCACATAAACAGTTGAACCGCTCCTTAAAGCGGAGGTTCACCCTCAAAATGAACTTTTTAGCTAACCTATCTCCAGCCTTAATAAAGGCTTGTAGCGTTGTAATTTTTTTTTAAATGTGTACACTTACCTGTCTTCAGCCTCACTTCCGGGTCTTCTTCCTTTGCGGGGAGTGGGCGTGTCGCTCCTTTTCCCCGACGGGGAGCTCTGCGCAATGTCTCCTGGGAGTGAGTGTTGATCCTCCCAGGAGACGATTGACGTGCGGGCAAAGCGCGTCATCGCCTTCCGAAAATATCCGACAGGGACTCGGCTCTTTACGGCGCTATACGGCGCCTGCGCCTGCCGTGTAGAGCTGACTGCGCAGGCGCCGTAAAGTGCCGGGTCCCATCTCGGATATTTTCGGAAGGCGTGACGCGCTTTACTAGCACGTCAATCATCTATGCCTCGTCCTAGGAACGCCTACTCCCCGGGGAGCGAGAACCCGGAAGCCGGGTGAAAAGAACGAAAAAAAACGTGAGTACAGCGGAAAAAATCCCCAGCATACTGTTGATGTCAGCAGTATGCTTTTTCTTCATTTTCCTCAGAGCTACCTTCGGGAAGCGTCTCTAGGGGGGACTGCAACCCTGTTCTTTTACATAAGCGCAGGTTCACTATATTTTTTATACAGAGATATAAAAAATTGGCATGCCTAAAAAGTCCCATTTTTCAAATGTAACCATGTTATGTTCCTAAGGGATGTTGGCATTGTGCATATATGTCACTTCACATATATTCAAAAAGACATTAGGGCACATTGGAATTATTTACATCAAATAATCCTTTTTACATGAATACCCATAAATATTGAAAATGTTTGAATTCCTTTTCTGGATATCATCAAAAAAAAGAAAGTGAGAGCTTCAAGAATTTTAAGTTTTAAAGCAAATGGAAAATGAAAATAGAAGAGGATTTGTATTTGTATAATAATCAGTTTCCATGTTCTTTCACATAAAATGAACAGCAGATTCCTCTAATGAATCAGGCTGGTAATTAAACATCCAAATCAGTGCATAACATCTCCCTGTTCGTGTGAGTTATTTTTATCTGTGCACAAAGAAAGGATCCTAATTACAATATTCAAGCATATCTGGCTTAATGAGCCAAGAAATGATCTGTGGCCAGGCATTTTAAACAGCCTTTTCTGTTCCATCCTGTAGTCAAATCTGTTACCTTTCAGCAGCCGGTGGTGGAAATTTACTTTATAGGGTTCCCTAATATTGGGGAGCACAAACACCCAAATGTTTCCCACACGTGTCTATACGCTTGGCAGTATGTTACCCAGCTAGTGTATTTCAATGCTTAGATGTCATGGATATGCAACAGTCTGGCAGCTTACCTGTTTCCATCTGTCCATTAAGAGGCCTGACCCTGTTCTGGTTACCTTCTTATCTCCTCCTCTTTCTGTATGGCCCCACCCAGGCCATCCCAGGAAGTCTATAATAACTGTTGCAATACAAGCCTGCAGTGCTGTTCAACAGTGTTGTTTGCTTAAGTTCCTGTCTGCAGTGTGCTACGATTACCTCGTTGTGTACCGTTTTTGGCTTGTCCCTGACTTCTCCTGGTTACCTGTGCCCTTGACCTTTTGCCTGTCCCTCGGTTACCCTGTCTGCCTGTTGCCCTGACCTCGGCTTACCTATCACTTCCGTTTGTCCTGCTTGCTGCTTCCCCTCTCTCTCTGCGGAGCGTGACCTAGGGGATCCCAGGGGTCGCGACTTGAATCCAGCTGCGGCGAAGGCCATCCTCACCATTAGAGGCTCTGGTGAACACAAAGCTGGGTCTTAGACTCCGCGCCCTGGGCGATCTGGGGTTCACGCTTCCTCTCTGATAGCAGCAGTCGGCTATAGGGTTCACTACCCTGAGGTGCATCCCTGACCCCAACGGGGTGCACTTGTCACCTGGCCACAGGTGACGTGACATTAGAGCATTTTGAGAAGCAATATTTCAGAACATTGCCCTCCCTACCTGATGTCCTTCTACTCACATAATCATTTGCATCAGATAAATGATCTATCTCCCATCATGCGATATCAGTGACTCCAATAAACATACTATATTGACCTCCTGGACCAGGGCCGCCATCAGGAATTTTACACAGCTTCAGGCATGGCAGAGAACCGGGGGGTGCCGCGAATTGAGAAGCGGGGGGGTGTTGCAAATTGGGGGGGTGCTGCCACCGCAAATTGAGGTGGGAGGGGGGGGGCTTGGGTAGCTAAGGAAAAAAACAAAAAATTAAAACCAAAAAAAAGTGGGCGTTCCAGTCGGTCCCCTGGGGACCATCGGGCCCCTTACAGGTGTACTGCCTGTACCCCCCTAATAGCGGCCCTGTCCTGGACTCCTAAAGAGTTCTGATCTACGTCTGGACTCTGAGGATATGAGACTGAAGCTAGCCACACACTGTGGAAGGAGGCCATATGAGGAGGATGAAGGATTTCAGAATATGATTTTCTGGTGAGGCGAAATCCTTCATCCACCTCAACAGAAGTCGATCGTTTGATCAACCTTTGTTGAAAGGACATGGAAAACTTTTCCTGATCAGTGACTGCAACTAATCAACTGCAGTTGCTGCAAACAGCTGGCATGCACGGGTTAATGCTATGCTGTTGATTAGTTGCAGTCACTGATCAGGAAAAGTTTTCCATGTCCTTTCAAACGATCGACCTCTGTTGAGTGTGGACTGCCACATATTGATCAAAATTAGGTCGGTCCCTGCTAAATTGGCCAAATGTTGATCAGTAACTAACCATCTTTAAAATATAAACAATAGTGCAGCGCTCATAGTGTAAAAATGATTAGTGTGCAATGAACAAGTGTGCAATCAAATAATTTAACAATAAAATCATAGAACTGATAAAATGCATACAAATAGCAAAATATAAAGTCCATCAACAAACAATTGGAATGGTAAAACCAGTGCTGTGATCAATAACAGAAAAAATATGAATGCATGAACATATTTATTTATTTTTTATTTATTAATTACTATTTGTTTGGGAAGCGCACATATGCCACCAGTCGGTGGTGCCAAAGTGCTTTGTGACCGATAGCCCGGATGTTCTGACGAGAATAGCATAAACAAACAAAGGTAGCAGCAGAGCGAAGGAGGGAAAAGGGAAGAAAAGAAAAGAGGAGAAAGCGAGAGGGGGAAGAAAATTAAAAATAGTGGATGAGCGTAGAAATATTGGCCTAGCATTGGAATGCTTGATGGAATAGCCAGGTCTTCAGCTTTTTCCTGAACATATATAGGCTTGGGGAAATGCTAATGTTAAGCGGGATTTGGTTCCAGAGAGTTGCCCCCGCAGAGCCAATCTGTTTTCCTCCTATGGAAATGAGCCTGTCGGTATTGCCAGAGATTAGGGCTTTGTCGGCTGAACGGAGACAGCGTCTGGGTATATAGTGTGGGGTCAGATCTGATAGGAACTGTGGACCCAGCTGATAGACCCAACATACAATAACTTCATATTAAAAGTTCGATAGAAGATAGTCCATCAAGAGATTGAAATCCTTGAAGTGAAGATGAAGATACCGCAGATGATGTCCAATAGGATGAAACGCGTCGGCTGACGCTCCTGGAGTCATTGCAATCCTTTTTCGAATTTATCTCTGGACTTTTTATCGCTATTCAAGTGGATTTGTGTAAGTGTACACCTGTTTTTACAATAAAACAATTTTTTTTACAGTTTTACGATATGTGCGGCCCGAGAACCCGCGCATGACGTCGAAGTGATTCGACGCATGCGTGGAAGCATTGAACTTCCGGGTTCGCGCACGTCGCTGCGTCATCGTCGCCGCGTCGTCACCGGGTATTCTGTCCGCGGGGAATTTGGTCTGATGGTGTGTACACACATCAGACCAAATGATCCCAGCAGACATGTCCGATGAAAACGGTCCGCGGACCGTTTTCTAATAATAAGGCCTAATAATTTTTACACTATGAGCGTTGCACTATTGTTTTTATTTGATCTGTCTACGCTACCTGTCTAGTGAGTGCTAGCTGCTTTCTATAACCTCTATTTTCTTTAATAAGAGAGTCCTCAGCATTTTGTGAATACCTTACATGCACAACCTCTTCCAACTCTTGAAAAGACTTATGGAGATTCAATGGGAAAAGTATTTGTCTTGCCCATATGAGCCAATGTAGACCAGCTCTTATTTTTAAGCAAAGGCAATCTATATCTCTCACAAAAAGAATTTCAAATAAAAAATTATCCTTTTTACCCTTCTATGGGGCTTACAAAGTGTGTCGGCCCTGGCAGTGATTATAGGGCTATCCTGTTCCTCTGGGGAGCCTGGGACTGCAGGAAATGCCTTCCCCAGTGTGTGCAACCAGGGGAACATCTAGTGTAGCCAAATAGCCAAAAGTGCAAGAGCACAATCTGTGCTGGAATAGCTGCATTGGAGAGCTGGAGGGACGTTGGGGGTCCATAAAGAGTACCTGTCACCTGGCTATATCGTCGGGCTTGTATCGTCGTATTGCGCAACATAAAAAATTGCATCCAGCACCATTGTATTCACCTTTTTGGGGGGGGGGGGGGGTACGGTAATTTCTAGAAATTTCTAGCAAATAATGCAAATTTTAATACATTTGTAAAAGTAAAAAATTGCACGGTAGACATGTGGCTAAACAGAAGCTGTCTGAAAACCTAAACATATATACTAACAGCTTTGGCAAAATACAAAGCGAATAAGCTGTGTGCCCATTTTTTTCTGATGGCATCTCTCATTTAATTGTAGTGGCTGATGGTCCACAATAGAAGACCCTTCCAACCACATCCTACAGCACATTGCCTGGTGCTTCAGCATCAGCAAGTCTAGGAACTGCCAATTGATTGCCTATCTACCTCAAAGGCATTCAATAGATGTACCCCAGACTGCACTAGAGTGACAGATAATAAAGAAAAATAAAAAATGTTCTCCCCTTTATCTTCCAGGTGCCTTGTTCCTTCTATTATGTAAGGAAACAGAAGAATTACCGTATATACTCGAGTATAAGCCGAGGCATCTAATTTTATGACAAAAAACTGTAAAAATGTATTGACTCGAGTATAAGCCTAGGGTGAGAAATGCAGCAGCTACTGTAAGCGGAAAAGAGGGTCAACAATGCCCATTTGCACACCTCACTTTGCCCATTTGCACGCCTCCCTGTGCCCAACCTCACTGAGCCCATCCTCAGTGTGCCCATTTGCACGCCTCACTGTGGCCAACCTCACTGTGCCCAACTTCACTGTGCCCAACCTCACTGTGCCCATTACAACCTCACTGTGCCCATTACCTCACTGTGCCCATTACAACCTTACTGTGCCCATTACAACCTTACTGTACCCATTACAACCTCACTGTGCCCATTGGAGCGTACCTGAAATTCTTGACAGGCTGTGCCCCTGGTCCCGTCCCGTTCCATGATAGGCATTTGACACTGTGTTCAGTGTTCCGACTATCACGGACGTTCTTTCATCCTCAGACTCAGTTTCCCAGCAGACACGGGCCTAGATTCAGGTAGATCCGTGCAATATTTGCGTGGGCAAAGGGCAACGATGTTTGCTCTGCGCCCACGCAAATATTTTGAAATGCCCGCGATTCACGGAGCAGTAGCTCCGTAAATTGTGCGGGCGATATGCTAAATAGCCGGGCGTAAGGCTGCCTAATGTAAATGATCCCGCCGGGGGCGGGAATCATTTAAATTAGGCGCGCTCCCGCGCCGAGCGAACAGCGCATGCTCCGTCGGGAAACTTTCCCGACGTGCATTGCGGCAAATGACGTCGCAAGGACGTCATTTGCTTCTAAGTGAACGTGAATGGCGTCCAGCGCCATTCACGAATCACTTACGTAAACGACGTGAAATTTAAATTTCACGAGCGGGAAGGGCGGCTATACTTTAGCATTGGTTGCCCCTGCTACAGCAGGAGCAACCTTGCGCTAAAGTCGCCGTACGGAAACTCCGTACCTTGCGTGCGCAGGGCCCGCGCAACTTTTGTGAATCGGTGGTAGTATGCAATTTGCATACTATACGCCGATCACAATGGCCGCGGCCAACGCAAGAATGCAGCCTGGGATGTGAAGGCATAAGGAGGCTTATGTCTGTCATATCCTAGGCTGCAGTCGGTGTAACGAGGTTCCTGAATCAGGAGCACTCGTTACACCGGAGCAAGTAAGCACTTGCGCCGCGCAACCTATGGTTGCACGGGCGCAAGTGCTTCTTGAATCTGGGCCACTGTGTTTAGTGTTCAGCCAATCACGGACGTCCTTTAATTTTCGGACAAGAGAAGGTCCGTGATAGGCGGAACACTGAACACAGTGTCAAACGCCTATCATGGAATGGACGGGACCAGGAGGAAGCCGCGAGTTTTAAAAAATGGATGCCTGCAGCCGCTCAGGTACACTGACTCGAGTATAAGCCGAGAGGGGAATTTTCAGCCCTAAAAAAAGGGCCGGAAAACTTGGCTTATACTCAAATATATACGGTAATACCAAATAAGAAAACAAACCTGCATATATAGCATTGCCTAATAAAACTGTAAATAGATGTATACTATCTATATGCTTTTATCATGCTTTCCATGAAGTACAAAATTATTTTCAAAGCACTGAAAGAACATTTCTAAATGCTGAATGCTGAATTGTTAGACCTCCTTTATGACCTTGAGTGTAATTAGGGTTAGACAAATAGCTGGGGAACCAGTTTTAATAAAAATAAGTTAGGTGTGTCTGTGTTTAATGCCGCATACACACCATCACTTTATGTGATGAAAAAACCCGACGTTTTAAATCATGAAATAAAACGACGTTTTTGAAACTTCATTTTCAAAAACGACGTTGCCTACACACCATCGTTTTTCCAAAATGCTCTAGAAAAGCGTGGTTACGTTCAGCACTCTTTTTCCATTGAAGCTAGCTTCATAACTTGCTTCTGAGCATGCGCGAGTGTGAACCTAGGCTAAGAATAATTTTTGTCTGGGCATTGCTCATATCAGTCCATTGATCCCACAACTCCTCCTATAACAAGGAAATGTCTTGTGATCTGTCTTAAATGCAATATAGCTCAGTCAGTCCACTGCCTTTTTTAATAACTTTTGTAGATTAAAGGGGTTGTAAAGGTTTGTTTTTTATTTTCTAAATAGGTTCCTTTAAGCTAGTGCATTGTTGGTTCACTTACCTTTTCCTTCGATTTCCCTTCTAAATGTTTTTATTCTTTGTTTTCTTTGTCTGAATTTCTCACTTCCTGTTCCTCCTCAGTAAGCTGTTCTGGCTGACCAACCCCCAGCCAGATGATGAGGGCAAGCTTACTGAGGAGAAACAGGAAGTGAGAAATTCACACAAAGAAAAAAAACATTTAGAGGGGAAATTGAAGGAAAAGGTAAGCGAACCAACAATGCACTAGCTTAAAGGAACCAATTTAGAAAATAAAAAAACAAACCTTTACAATCCCTTTAAACACAGACACTTCTCTATAATCTACATTTTTCTTCTACCACTTCGAAATTTGACATTATTTAAACCTCTTTTCCAAAGAGCTTTAGTTTTTCAAGTTGGAAATGATAAGCAGCATTGCATATTACTTACTGCATTAAGATGTCTCCCAATATATCCGTATTTATCAGCGTATAACACGCACAGGCCTATAACACGTACCCTAACTTTAAGAGGGAAGTTTCAGGAAAAAAACTTTCCACAGCCCCCTGCGTATAACTCGCAGGCACAGTTTACTTTCTATTTTCAGGGTAAAAAAGTGAGTGTTATATGCCAATAAATACAGTATATTAAATTGTGGAGTCTGCTGAAAGTATGACTATATTTGCAGTTAAAGGCCAAAAAATAAGACTGTAGGCGGGTGCATTGTTCAAAATGGAGGCAGTCCCCAAACCTTGCAGAAAATATTAATATATACATATACATCCTGCACATAGATTTTCCAGTTGTCAATCTTAAAAAGATTGTGACGGTTTAATAAAAAACAAAAAACACAAAAAACTGTGCAATGGTTTTGCACAGAGCAACCCTGATCCTCTACTTTTTGAGTCCTCTCTCAGGCTCCTCAGTCTCCTTTCTCTCACCGAGTGCCCCCATAGCAAGCTGCTTGCTATGGGGTCACTTGTGCATGATTGCTCCTGAGTCCTGTTCTCTGTGTCCATAAGACACACAGAATGGGACTCTGTCCTGTCCCGCTCTCTCCTCACCGGTTGTGATTGACAGCATGGCTCCCACTGCTGTGTCTGCTCCAATGAGGACGGGGAGAGCCAGGAGAGCCTCTGCTCTTGTACACATCGCTGGATTGAGATCGGGCTCAATTGGTTCACACTAATGTGACTTATGATGCAATTTGAGTCACAGAGAATCGCATGACAAGGGAAATCACATTGTTTTCAATGGCACCAGTCCAAACCAATGCAACTAAGCACTGTGCAATTTTGGAAAAGGTAGATGTACTACTTTGGTGCGACTAGTGCGATTTCAGACTCATAGACTTCTTTGTTAACTCACATAATGCCCAGAAAGCCCCAAGCTCATTTCATTCACTTTATAGCGGTGTTCCACCCGCAAAAACTGTAGCTGCTGACTTATAATAAGGACACTTACCTGTCCAGGGAGCCGGCAATGTCGGCCCGCCCGAGGCTGAGATACATCCATTAGATCGGGTGCAGGTGCCGCTAATTCTGATTAGGGGAAATCGGCGGTGGAGCCTTGCGGCTTCACTGCCCATTTCCTACTGTGCATTGCGTGAGTCGCGCGGCGCTTTGTGAAGGGCCGACTGTCTTCTGGGACACACAGGTCCCAGAAGAGGGGGGCTTGCCGAAGAAGAGAATATGACGTTCTGCGCCACGGACGTAAGTGCAGGCTGTACTTCATAAAAACTTACTGTACATACTCGAGTATAAGCCGACCCGAATATAAGCCAAGGCACCTAATTTTACTACAAAAAAATGGGAAAACGTATTGACTCGAGTATAAGCCTAGGGTGTCCATGTCCATGCCTCACTGTGCCCATGCCTCACTGTGCCCATGCCTCACTGTGCCCACGCCTCACTGTGTCCATGTCTTACTGTGCCCACGCCTCACTGTGTCCATGTCTTACTGTGTCCACGCCTCACTGTGTCCATGTGCATGCCTCACTGTGTCCATGCCTCACTGTGTCCATGCCTCACTGTGTCCATGCCTCACTGTGCCCACGCCTCACTGTGCCCATGCCTCACTGTGCCCACGCCTCACTGTGTCCATGCCTCACTACGCCCATGCCTCACTGTGTCCATGACTAGACTGACGTTTAACATGGGAGTCTATGGAAGGGGTGCCCGGGTTTGAAAAACCGGTGCTCCCTAGCTGTAGGTCCCCCAGACAACAAACTTTGCACACTTGTAGAGGAGAAATGGGGCTACATGTGTGCCAAGGTCCGGGTCCAGGGGACCTACGACCGGCTGGTACCGGGTACCCATAATCACCGGAGAAATTACCGTTTAACATGAGAGTCTATGGAAAGGGTGCCCAGATTTGAAAAATTGGTGCTCCCCTGCCAACAAATTTTTACACATTCGTAGAGGAAGAGTGGGGCTACATGTGTGCCAAGTTTGGGGTCCAGGGGACATACGGCAGGTCGGTCCCCAAATTCCGGGAGATCAGGCGCAAAAAGGTGACTCGAGTCGAGGGGGGCATTTTCAATACAAAAAAAAAAAAAACAAGGGGTGGAGAGGTGGTCTTTCGTTTAAGACCACCTCTCAAAAGTATGTGGAACTCCGCTTTATGTGTGAAATACACACAATAAACATAACTGATAACATGTGTTTTCGCTACACTGACGTGTAAATGGAATATGCTTGGGAAGAGAGGCCCAGATCCACAGAGAGCAAGGCGCACATTACGCCGCCGCAGAATAACCGCCATACACTACGCCAACGCAGCGCAGAAAGGCAAGCATTGAATTCAGCAAGCCAGTGCTCCCAACGCTGCGCCAGCGTGGCGTGGGTTTCGTAGGCGTACGCCGGTGTAGGTGGAAGTGGGCGTGACCCATGCAAATGAGGCGTGACCCCATGCAAATGATGGGCCGAGCGCCAGACAGGTACGTATCACGAACTACGCATGCGCACACCCCCCCGCGCCTGCTCACAACCACGCCGGCACAACTGCCTAAACCACGCCGGATCACTGCGTACGCAGTGAACGTAACGTACGCCCAGCCAGACACACGTCCAACGCACAATACGCCGGCTTGTGTTTCCTGGTGCAGACCTGAGCATGTCTGTTGCTGGGTTGCACCTCCTTTATGGGGACGCTGGACGTACAACTTACGCGCATCTAGCGTAGCATGCACTGGGCACACGCACGTTCGTGAATCGCCGTATTTCCCTCATTTGCATGTTTAAATGGCTAATCAATGGAGCGGCACTATGCTCCCAGCCTAAATGTGCGCCCACTCTACGCCGGCGTGAGCAAGATACGTTGGCGGGGTGTAGCCTGTTTTTAGGCGCATATTAGTTTGTGGGTCTGGCGCATAGATACGACAGCACATTTGCACTTACGTCAGCGTAACTGGTTATACGTCGGCGTAAGTGCTTTGTGAATCTGGGCCAGAGTTTTTAGGCAGGAAGGTTGACCTGGGAGGAGAGGTGAGGGATAAAAAAAGACACTGGTCTTATCAGTCTCATAGGATTTGCATCTTATCTAATGCTGCTGCGACTTCTGTGAGTAAAGTCACATTGAAATCAGATCAGTCGCAAGCAAGACGCACTACATAGTCACACTGGAAATTGCATGAAAATTGCATTGCATTAGTTTGACAAATTACAACTTGGAAATGCAAATGTATTTGGTTCCTTTGTCAGATGATCCTAGTCACATTTATTTAGCTAAATTTTCAAGAATATGCGCCACTATCAAACAACACTTTGTACTGTAGGGCCTATTGGGTTAAACAATGTACCTTCTCTGGAGAGAAACAGATGTTGCAATATCTTTCTTGGAGGACTGGAACAAATAAATCTGAGATTTTACTGCTTTTATCAAGGATAGAACACAAGGACACGATTACATTTTCTTCTGGGTCTGTCTAGTTCCCTTGAAATCCATTTACTCCGTTTATTAATGGGCACATGCAGACCCCAAGCACTAAGCTATCTCATCACAATGTTCCAGAGAGCTTGCAGATTAGCAAATTGAACGAACGTGGCTTGCTATAAGAGCCTTGCTTCTTTTCTCTATGGCAAAAGACAGGAACATTTTAATTAAAGTGAGTGGTGCAATTCACGTTCAATTATTATGAATGCTAATTAGTGCAGAACTCAAACATGAAATGACTTGTTCCAAGGAAGCAGTCGCTGGATTATTTGTATTCGTTTTGCCAAGTTCTAATTGCAAACTGCGGAGAGAAAAGTCATTTTACAATAAAACGCGGTAGGGTTTGGATATTTACCACAAAGGTATGTGTAAATAATGAAGTATGTCACTTATTACAGGACTGTCGATAACAAGTTCTTTAACCACTTCAATACAGGGCATTTTCACCCCCTTCCTGCCCAGACCAATTTTTAGTTTTGAGCGCTGTCACATTTTGATTGACAATTGCACGGTCATGCGACATGGCTCCCAAACAAAATTGACGTCTTTTTTTTCCCCACAAATAGAGCTTTCTTTTGGTGGTATTTGATCACCTCTGCGTTGTTGTTTTTTTGCGCTATAAACAAAAGAGCAAAACAGAAGAGCGACAATTTGGAAAAAAGAGCAATATTTTTTACTTTTCGCTATAATAAATATCCCCCAAAAATCTATAAAAAAAAAAAATTTTCCTCAGTTTTGGCCGATGTGTATTCTTCTACGTATTTTTTGTAAAAAAAAAAAATCGCAATAAGCATTTATTGATTGGTTTGCGCAAAAGTTATAGCGCCTACAAAATAGGGGATAGATTTATAGCATTTTTATTTTTTTACTAGTAATGGCGACGATCTGCGATTTTTATCATGACTGCGATATTATGGTGGACACATTGGACACTTTTGACACTATTTTGGGACCATTCACATTTATACAGCGAACAGTGCTATAAATATGCACTGATAACTGTGTAAATGTGACTGGCAGGGAAGGGGTTAACACTAGGGGGCGATCAAGGGGTTAATGTGTTCACTAGAGAGTGATTCTTACTTTGGGGGGAGGTGACCGATCGGTGTCCCTATGTACAAGGGACACACCATCGGTCTCCTCTCCCTGACAGGACGTGGATCTGTGTGTGTACACACACAGAATCACGGTCCTGCTCAGTTACTGGGCAATCGCTGGTGCCCGGCAGACATCGCGGCCGCCGGGCACGCGCATCGGGTTCCCAGTGACGTGGTGGGCGCGCGCGCGCCCCCTAGTGACTCTGGAAGGCATGACGTCATATGACGTCCGCCCAGAACTATAGGCTCATCGTCCCGCCGTCATATGACGGCAGGCAGTGGAGTAGTGGTTAAAGATCCTGCTGCTTGTACATCACATTCTTTGGGTAAAAAAATTAATTCCACACATGTTTATTATCAAAAATATATAAAGACTACATATGAAGCAATGGGAAAATAGAGCCCTTTCCCTCTACAAAACATGTCAATTTTGCCATCAGCAATGACTTGAAAAGCTGGACTTCAGATAGATATAAAAATATTAAAAGAGAAGTTCAGGAATTAAAAAAAAAAGACATTTATACTCACCTAGATCGATCCATGCTGCATCTGTCCTCCGCCAGTACTAATGCCGCGTACACACCATCACTTTATGTGATGAAAAAAAATGACGTTTTTAAAAACGTCACTTTAATTGACCGTGTGGGGGGGAAAACTTTGTTTTATGTCTTGTAAAAAACGACCAAAAAAAATTGAAGCATGCTTCAATTTTATGTGTCGTTTTTACTTCACAGAAATTGACCGTGTGTAGCAAAAAACGTTGTTTAAAAAGACGTTTTTACACCCGCGCATGCCCAGAAGCGAGCTTCAATGGAAAAAGTGGTGAGAACGTAACCTCACTTTGCTAGAACCTTGAGAAAAACTATGGCAACTTCGTCTTTGAAAATTTAAGTTTCAAAAACATTGTTTTTTACTTCACAGAAAATGTTGTTTTTTTTCATCACATAAAGTGATGGTGTGTACGGGGCATTAGAACTGAGCTATTAAACAGCACTGATTGCTCCGTTCTCGATCTTCAGTCTGCAGAGAGCTGGTGACTGTCAGTCACAGACTCAATGCTCTGCCACCTCCAGCACTCACTGGAACACCAGGCTGTGGAGGGGCAGGAGCATTTGGCTCAGCCTATCAGCGGCTCAATGAAAGCCTGAGCCTGCTGCTGGTCCAGACAACTGGGTGGACCCTGACTTTAATCTAGGGACCTTTCCAGAGCCTGGAGTGGCTGAGAGTCGGCTGAAACTGGTCACAGGGGTGCAGAACAAAGTGAACTTCTGTGGTCCATAGGAATATAGCCAAAATAGCTTTAGCCATACTTCTCCTTTAAAGAGGAAGTAAACCCTGATGGGTGTTACTTCATCTTTGTTTCCCTGCAAAGGTAAAGCATAACAGGCTACTATGCATCGCATAGTAGCCCATTATGTGTCACTTACCTGAAACCGAAGCCTGCGATGTCCCCGATTTCCTCTGCTCCACAAAGCATCCATCTTTCACCCGCTTCCTTCCGGGTATCGCTGCTCCGGCGCTGTGACTGGCCGGAGCAGCGATGACGTCATGCGTGCGGGAGCCAACACTTACGGCATGATGCCATTCAGCAACGGCACGCTCATTGCACCTGCGCCGTTGTCTAATGCGCGCCGTTGACATTGGTGCATTATTTTATTGCAAATATCTTCTAAACCATGTAGGTCTAGGAGATATTGCAAGCACCTACAGGTAATTAATCTAGGCTTACCTGTAGGTGAAAGTTCTCAGAGAGGGTTTACAACCACTTTAATGAATGCAGACATGTATTCATTAAAACAGTTTTGTAAGTAGTTGAATGTCTACTGTTATAGCCTCTTGTGGGCCTGGTTCACACTATTGTGGGTGGTTGCGGAAATCACACCTGTTCCTGTACCCGCAACCACCCACAGCCAAAACACGCTAAAAATTTGTTGGGCTGCTATTCATTCTTAGTGGCACCCCCACACATCTAGAAACGCAGCATGTATTGCTTCTTTTCTCCCAACTGTGACAAATTCCAATTTCCTATGCTGGCACCAACAGGACAACCCTTTCTTGGGCCATACCCTAGCGGGTCGGACTCGACCTTCCACTGATTTTAAATCTTTATTATCTGAATCTTCTAGGCCTGAACATTATTAAATTCTCTTATATCAGATATTGGTGAGGGAGTCGGACACACCTACATTTCTTTCTAAATGGGAATGAAAATTGCAGATCTCGTCAGACAATATAAAAAATTGGACAAAACACTCCCAATCTCCTCTTATGCGCAAGATTCTAGTTACTGTATCTTATCTAGGTGGTATCGCTGCCCCTCACGCTTCTGCATAGAATGGATTCCACTATCCCAGACACTTGTTGGCGCTGGGGTCCTGGCAATATGAAACCTACTTGGGATACTTGCCTGATAATTCTCCCATTTTGGGATAAAATCTTACACTTTTTTTTTAACAAAGGTGCTTTATTATTGTAAAAAAGGTTGAATACCAGTTGACAAGGTACAATACACTACATGCAAGGTAGACGGTAGACGCAGTCACATACAGAATACAACTTGGGTCAAGCAATATATGCAACAATTGTACAGCAGTGGATGTGCTGGGGACCATTGATCCGGTCGCAAATGTCGCCTAACGGCCATGAGTGAGGGAAAAGCAACACGTTGTCAGCATACAGGGACAACCACTCTTCCATCTTACGCATCCGCAGGCCCAGGACATCCAGGGCACACCTGATCAAAAATGCCAGGGGCTCCAGAGCCAGAGCGAATAGACTGGGGGAGAGCGGGCATCCCTGCTGCATACCGCGGAATATGTTAAACGGTTCCGAGAGCCAATTGTGCAGATAAACTTGTATGATAAACTGGATAATATTCCGATATCATCCCCAGATTACTGTGTTATCCATGCTGCCAGACTCCCAAAAAAAAGTTATTAAAAAGAGCTTAATTAGACACTTTACGACAATTACAGCAGCCTATTCTGTAGGCATTGTGTTGAAGCCTCACCGTTGAATGGGTCTGCGAAGTGAATCATATAGACTGGAACATATGATTGCATTGGATGATGACAGGTCTGAATCCTACAACCTCATGTGGACGGTGTGGTCCCATTTCAGAAATTCTCCTGCTTTTATGAAAAGAAGTGTTCAGCGCTGAAACATACAATAGAAAAGTATACAACAAAAAATAATAATGCTAGCCAGCACTTAGGATAAATTCAAATAAAAAGACATAAATAGTGAAACCGTGCAGCGTAAAAATATATAATATATATAATATATAATAAAGACTTAAACTAAGAAAAGTCCATAAGTGAATGTGTAGGAGAAATCCAGATGAATTTCATTAAATGTTGCAGGTTCAGAGCAGGTGACCAGAAAAAGATCTATGGATGTATTGGGTCTTCAGCCTACTGAATTCCTGTATTTGACAGGGCCCAGGGCAGCTTCCCCTTTTGCCCTGCCTTAAAGACAGCCCTGGATGATTAGCAACTCCCACTTGTCTCACCCATTTAGGGCAGGTTCACACTGCTGCATGGTGCAAAATCACATGTGATTCGCACCGCATTGTAGTGCAAATCACATGCGATGTCCATGCAATGCGATTTCAGCCATACAGATATTATGGCTAAAATTGCATTCAGACTAAACTCGCACAGGACCCTTTTTTTGGTCCACACCAGAATCGGATTGCATGGGTGTTCACACCGATCCGATTCATGTCCGAACTAACAGTTCGCAGTGCGATATGCAAGCTGAAATGGGGGTGTCGTTAATATTGTATGACACTCCCCAGCAGTTCCCATATGGCAGTGTGAACTGTCGTGCGAGTCGGGTGCGATGCAGGAAACCGCAGTGGATTTGCAGGGTTCCCGCATCGCACAAGTGTGAACCGAGCCTTAGTGGCCACTAATGATGTAACTCCTGTGCATTCATACTGGAGTAACATTATCCCAGTTGCTGGCTGCTTTCTCTGCATGTTACAGATGTAGGGAATAGGCCTGGGCTGTAGTGTACTTTGTATTCACTGCAGTCAGTGTACAGATAACAAAAATGTGCTGCCAGGCAACTAAAAATGTTTGTTTACCGTGTTTAGTTCCGTAGACCCACATTGGTTGGTTATTGCTATATTATACACATTTGCGCTAACCATCAACTCTAATTTAAAATCTAAAACATCACATTATTTAAACTTATAATGCTCATTTGTAAATAAAAATTGTGTAAAAGCATCAGATATTGCAATTTGGTATGCATCAGATTATCAAAAAAAAATGCATTCTATTTTCATCCCAAATAATTGTCAGTTTTGTTGGGATACAATAATTATTTTTTGGTGTATACTTTTAAATATCATCCATTATCTTACTGTAAATAGACATGGGGAAAAAATCATTTTAATATATATTCATTTTAATAAGTATAATTTTTTGTTTCCATGCTGCTCATATAATAGCAATAATAAATTAACCTAATTAAAAACAATAAAAAATTACTCAGCAAAGTTATTATTAATCCACAGCGTTAGCAATTATAATAATTCATCGAACTAAAATATAGCTGGCAATCAGGATCAGGGCCAGAGGTGACTTAAGTACTTTTTAATTATTTGTTTAACTGTTTTGCACAAGGTATTATTGCAGAGCATTATATTTACCTCTTTCCCCACATTCGTATATAATGTTATGAAGGTCTACGTCTCCATTCACAGTTGTATATAACGTGGGAGGTCTACATCTCTAGTCACAGCTATATATATAGTATGTGTTGGAGGTGTACTCCTGTATTCACTCTTGTATATAATAAGGGGGGGGGGGTCTACAACTGTATACACAGCTATGTGTATATAATAGGGGGTCTACTTCTGAATTTGCAGATGTGTATAATATTGGGGGTATACTACTGTCTCCACAGCTGTATATAATATTGGGGGTATATTACTGTCTCCACAGCTGTATATAATATTGCTGGTATACTACTGTCTCCACAGCTGTATATAATATTGGGGGTATACTACTGTCTCCACAGCTGTATATAATATTGGGGGTATACTACTGTCTCCACAGCTGTATATAATATTGGGGGTATATTACTGTCTCCACAGCTGTATATAATATTGCTGGTATACTACTGTCTCCACAGCTGTATATAATATTGGGGGTATACTACTGTCTCCACAGCTGTATATAATATTGGGGGTATACTTCTGTCTCCACAGCTGTATATAATATTGGGGGTATACTACTGTCTCCACAGCTGTGTATAATATTGGGGGTATACTACTGTCTCCACAGCTGTATATAATATTGGGGGTATACTACTGTCTCCACAACTGTATATAATATTGGGGGTATACTACTGTCTCCACAGATGTACCGGTATATAATATTGGGGGTATACTACTGTGTGCGCACATAAATCGTAGAAAGGGAGGAAGAGAGAGAGAGCAAAGGGGTTAAAAGAAGTTATGGAACAAAAAAAAAGAGGGGTAGGGATGGAGGGAGTGCTAAAAGTCCACAGGGCGCAAATTACTTGACACCCACTGCCACTGAGTATAGCTCCAAGCTTTTCTCTTTGTATCTGGTAAATTTAGGTCTAGACCAGGGGCGAACTTACCATTGGGACTCTCTGCACTGCCCGAGGGCCCCATGCCACAAGGGGGCCCCATCAGGGTTGCCAGGTTCAATAAAACCAGGGACAGTATGTAAAAATCTGTGTTTTTTTTACATCTGTCCCTGATATGTCCGAAACCGACATGCTTTTGATGTGAAATGCCTTAGATTTTAGCTGCCCTGCTTCTGCACTGTCTCCTGGTGTGGTGGCCATCTGTAAGCCCGGGGGCCCCATAATCTACTATTGCCCATGGGCCCCATGAGTTGTCAGTCCGCCCCTGGTCTAGACTTTGATTTAAAATGGACCTTCTGCTGGCCAGTTTCATTCTACTGTATCATCTCTGGTCTCCTAATTCTTGTAGTAAAAACACCTGCCAATGTGGTTCCTGGTCAAGTGATAACCCTCATTATCCAATCATTGTGGTTTATTGTTGAAGGAAAATTTTCCCATTGTACGCTGCTGTGTACCTCCTCTTCCCTCACAATATACACAGCCAAGAAGAGAGGTATATGGCACAGTGATCCCTGGAGTTATGTAACCTTTATAAGGCCCCGTACACACGAGAGGATCCATCCGCTGGAATTGATCCACGGACCGGCTCCAGCGGATAGATCCCCTGGAGTGTACAATCCAGCGGATCTGTTTCCGCGGATTTTTATCCCCTGGGATGAATTTCAAGCGGATAAAAATTTGAAGACATGCTTTAAAATCTATCCGCTTGAATCCATCCCAACGGATTGATCCGCTGGTCTGTACAGACTCACCGGATCAATCCGTCCAAATGGATCCGAATGGAAATGATTCGACGCATGCGTGGAATTCCTTATATGACAGCGTCGCGCACGTCGCCCGCGTCATCATCGCGGCGACGGCGCGACACGTCATCGCGATGGGATTTCGGCGCGGATTTCGATCCGATGGTGAGTACACTCCATCGGATCAAAATCCTTGCAAATCCTCGAGAGGATTTATCCGCGGAAACGGTCCCGTGGACCGTATCCGCGGATAAATCCTCTCGTGTGTACTAGGCCTTAGAGTGCTTAGATTGTGGCTATCTGGTTTTCATTATATAGCCATTTTGTACATGTTGCCCTTTACCTTTTACACTAATTGATTGAAGCATGTTTCCGAAATTCACATTTCAGTGAAATATCTAACATAAATCATCACCAAAAAATGATTAACAGTAACATTTAAAAAACACATGCTGTGGCACTCTTAGGCCTCATACACACCAGCGGATCTGTCCGATGAAAACAGTCCGCGGACCGTTTTCATCGGACATGTCCGCTGCCGGATTTTGGTCTGATGGCTGTACACACCATCAGACCAAAATCCCTGCGGAAAACAAACGCGGTGACGTGTGACGTGCGCGACCCTGGAAGGTCAATGCTTCCACCCATGCGTCGAATCACTTCGACGCATGCGAGGGCTTTCGGCCGAGCGGACATGTACGGTGAGTCTCTACAGACGACCTGTCCGACGGACAGGCTTCCAGCGGACATGTTTCTTAGCATGCTAAGAAACATTTGTCCGCTGGAAACCTGTCCGATCCGCTGGACATTTTTCCGGTCGGCCGTACACACGACCGAACATGTCTGCTGAAACTGGTCCGTGGACCAGTTTCAGCAGACATGTTCGGTCGTGTGTACGGGGCCCTAATCTTGGAAAACGGTAAGCTATGTCTTCAATAATACTAACCGATTAATAACATTTTTCTCCTAGGGATGTCTGATGAAATTCTGAGTATTAATAAGAAAGCCCAGTAGTTATAGTTCTTTTCCGTTGAATTTGCAAATATGAAATGAAAATAACTATTTGCAGTGAAAGTTTTCAGCTAAACAAAGCCTAACCTAGTTTGAGTGAAGAAAACAAAGGTCCATTTTTATATAATGGTAATACAAGAAACATTGCTTAATTATAATATATAATATATTTCCAGGAATCACACAGATGGGGAACAAAGTCAAGATAACGACAATGAAAATACAAGGCAAGGGCATGGATCTACCAATGATGGATCTGTCCAAGAGGTCCACCATTGCTTCCTAAAGAAGTCACCAAACTGCGTGCGAGACCGTCTGTCTACATCTACATGCAGTCAGCCACCAGCAGTGAGCAGGTCCAATGGACAGTTGACTCCCCATGTAAGCGATGCACATCAACATTCAAAATGTTGTCACTGCAATCACCAAGAGCGCAAGTTAAGTTACACAGTACCAGAACTGTCTAGTCATGAAGAAAGACGAAAATTGTGTTCTCATCATTCCAGTGTCAACGCTTCTACCAGCACCTCACATGATACTGCAGGATGTATATGGAAGCAGTGGTCTACTGCCCAGATGACGACGGGGCATCCAATGCAGCATCATGTAGTGACTGTAAGGTAATTGCCATTTAATATTTTAATTGCACTTCCAGTCTAATTCAGTATTCCACGCATTATCGTCCTCAATTTATTGTGAATACTATTTAAAGCGGTATTAAACCCAAAAGCAAACATATATTTTATTGCAGCTTATCAATCCTTATGCCCCGTACACACGTGCGGGATTTCCGACGGGAAAAGTTCCGGAGGGGAAAGCCGAGAACCTGCTCGGTCAGTCTTTCCCCGACACACGGCCGTTTTTTTCCGACAGGAAAACTGCGATGGAGCTTTGGTCGGAAATCCCGGCCATGTGTATGCTATATCATGCTCCATCCCATAGGAAAACTGCCAAAAAACGCCGGGCAAAAGTCCTCCAGTTTTCCTGGAGGTTTTTGGGCAGTTTTCCCGTCGGAAAAACCGACCGTGTGTACGAGGCATTAGATGTGATGGTTGCTTTCCTTTTTATTTTATTTTTTAGGCTTTCTTTCCTCCATTTTCCTCTGGTGATCTGGTCAGTAAGTCTGTATTTCAAAAAAAAGAAAGAAAGAAATAAAATGAATTCAGCCTCCACATCTAATGTAATATATTACATAGTTACCGTACATAGTAGGCGAGGTTGAAAAAAGTCCATCAAGTATTTGATGTTGTATGTTGTGGTCATTCAGGTGCTTATCTAATAGTTTTTTGAAATTATTGATCCTCCACCACTGAAACCAATGCCTGTGGAAGAGAATTCCACATCCTTACCACTCTTACAGTAAATAACCCTCTATACAGTTTAAGATTAAACCTCTTTTCTTCTAAGGGTAGTGAATGGTCACGTGTCTTATTAAATTCCGTAAAAGTTTTATCCCTATTGTGGGGTCACCAGTATGGTATTTGTACATTGAAATCGTATCCCCTCTCAAGCGTCTCTTCTCCAGAGAGAACAAGTTCAGTGCTCGTAACCTTTCCTCATAACTAATATCATCCAATACCCTTTATTAGCTTTGTTGCCCTTCTCTGGACTCTCTCCAGTTCCAGTACATCCTTCCTAAGGACTGGTGCCGAGAACTGGACAGCATACTCTAGGTGCGGCCGAACCAGAGTCTTGTAGAGTGGGAGAATTATCGTTTTATCTCTGGAGTTAATCCCCTTTTTAATGCATGCCAATATTCTGTTTGCTTTACTTGCAGCAGTTTGGCATTGCATGCTATTGCTGAGCCTATCATCTACTAGGACCCCCAGGTCCCTTTCTATCCTAGATTCCTCCAGAGGTTCTCCCCTTGGTGAGTAGATTGCATTTATATTTTTGCAACCCAAATTATTTTACATTTTTCTACATTAAGCCTAATTTGCCATGTAGTTGCCCTCCCCATTAATATGTTCAGATCTTTTTGCGAGGTTTCCACATCCTGCGAAGAAGTTATTGCCCTGCTTAGCTTAGTATTGTCCACAAATACAGAGATTGCACTGTTTATCCCATCCTCCATGTCGTTTATGAATAAATTAAATAGGATTGGTCCCAGGACTGAACCCTGGAGGACCCCACTTTCCACCCCGGACCATTCAAGTACTCCCCATTTATCACTACCCTCTGAACTCGCCCTTCTAGCCAGTTTTTAATCCATGTACTCACCCTATGATCCATGCCAACAGACCTTACTTTGTGCAGTTAACGTTTATGGGGAACTGTGTCAAATGCTTTTGCAAAATCCATATACACCATGTCTATGGGCCTTCCTTTATCTAGATGGCAGCTCACCTCCTCATAGAAGGTTAATAGGTTGGTTTGGCAAGAACGATTCTTCATGAATCCATGCTGATTACTGCTAATGATACCGTTGTCATTACTAAAATCTTGTATATAGTCCTTATCATCCCCTCCAAGAGCTTGATGTTAGGCTAACTGGTCTGTAATTCCCAGGTATGTATCTTGGCCCTTTTTTAAGAATTGGTGCTACATTTTTGGTTTTGGGTTTAATACCGCTTTAATCCCTTCATATCCAGGGGTGATTGAAAACCTTCATAATATGGACCAACTTCTTAACATACCACATTCATACTTTTTTTTAGTACATATTAGACTTCGTTTCATTGATTGTTTTAATAAATTCTCTGAATTTATTTTTATTACAAGCATGAAAATAGTTTTTAAAAGTATTAACTTTTTAAATGCATACCATTTCAAAATGTATTATTAATAATATTTAAAATCATTTTCAATAAATATTTTCTTCGATTTGTTCTGATTACAATGACACCAAATATATGATAATGCTAGTTAGTATATGGTTATAAAAGAAATTGTGTTCTCTTTTAGACTTTCAAGGTGTTAAACTTTCTCTCTTACCATGTCCTGAGTGAAATGGCGTTAACTTGATATGGTTTAACCATCCTAGTAAAATCATCTTATCTAGAAAAATATAAATAATATATATAAAATAATATATACAAAATAACCCAGTCTTAAATGGGTTGTAAACCCTCATGTTTTTCACCCTAATGTATCCTATGCATTAAGGTGAAAAAACACCTTGCAGTGTCCGGCCCCCCAGCCCCCCTTGATCCAAGAATTTCCATAGTTGTGATCCCGCATCGCTCTCTCCACGGCTTCTCGGCTCTTCATTGGATAGACTGATAGCAGCGTAGCCATTGGCTCCCGCTGCTTTCAATAAAACCCAATGACGTAGCCGCCGGGGGCGGGGCCGAGTCATACACTCAGTGTCTATGGACGCAGAGTGTATGACACAGGAGCGTGCCCGTAAGGTAACCCCCTTTGGTAGAGGGCTTCCCAGAGGGGGTTATCTGATGCGGGGAGGAGCCATGAGAGCTTCCGGGGGAACCCCAGAAGAGGACGATCTGGGCCACTCTGTGCAAAACGAACTGCACAGTGGAGGTAAGTATGATATGTTTGTTATTTAAAAAAAAACTTGAAGCTTTAATATCACTTTAAGGGGTACTGTGCAATAGTGGTCCTTATCCGTTTCTTCCGAGATTTATTATAGATGATAAAAATATATATATTTTACCCTTTTTTGCTAAAAAGAGGAGATTAAAGATAACGCGGTGTGACAGTGAGTGCAACATATTTAACCAGAGGTTGAACTGATAAAAATAATATGGTGGGTCTCAGTAATATGCAAGCCATTAGAAGATCGGGCATTGTCTGTACAAAGCCGTTAAAATATCTTGAGTAATGTAAAGGAAACAAAACTTCTTAGGCATAAGTAAATGAGACCCTACTGTCCATTATTTTTTAGATACAGTTGTGTTCATAAGTTTACATACCCTGGCAGAATTTATGATTTCTTGGCCATTTTTCAGAGAATATGGATGATAACACAAAAACATTTCTTTCACTCAAGGTTAGTGTTTGGCTGAAGCCATTTATTATCAATCAACTGTGTTTACTTTTTTTATATCATAATAACAACAGAAACTACCCAAATGACCCTGATCAAAAGTTTACATACCCTGGTGATTTTGGCCTTATAACATGCACACAAGTTGACACCAAGGGGTTTGAATGGCTATTAAAGGTAACCATTCTCACCTGTGATCTGTTTGCTTGTAATTAGTGTGTGCGTATAAAAGGTCAATGAGTTTCTGGACTCCTGACAGACCCTTGTATTTTCATCCAGTACTGCACTGACGTTTCTGGATTCCGAGTCATGGGGAAAGCAAAAGAATTGTCAAAGGATGTGCGGAAAAAGGTAGTTGAACTGTATAAAACAGGAAAGGAATATGAAAAGATATCCAAAGAATTGAGAATGCCAATCAGCAGTGTTCAAACTCTAATCAAGAAGTGGAAAATGAGGGGTTTCATTTAAACCAAACCACGGTCAGGTAGACCAACTAAAATGTCAGCCACAACTGCCAGGAAGACAGGGGAACAAAACAGGAAGCGCCACCTAAGTGCGTTAGTCACAATTTATTGAGTTTAAAAGGAAATGCACTTACAAACATGTATAAAAAACTGGCTCATCTATGTGTTGTATTCGTGGTGCGGTCCGGTCTCAGGTGCATCCAGGCTTACGGGTAGGCAGGAGAGTGTAGTTGTTCATCCTGTGGTAATCAGGAAGTCGGCCAGAACCAGCGTGGAATGCAGACGATGACGTCACCGGAAGCGGAACCAGAAAGAGCACCGGGGGAAGGACAGTATGAGGCAAACCACTGAGAAACTACGCTACGTGCTCGGAGCCTTCTGCTCCTTCTAAAGGCCTAACACAGTACTGTAGCTATTGTGCTATTTATGTGCTGTGACCATCAGTGGGACAACAGATCCCAGCACACAAAATAGAGGCAGTAGACAAAAGAAAAAACAAATATGTTAAGATAACAAGACCCAAGGAGGAAAAGAATCAGATAGAGGGGAATGGCAATGGGAAAAAAAAGGGGGGGGAATGAAACAAAAAATATTGTATAAACAATATAAAACAATATAAAGGGTCTTAAAGCAGAACAACCGCTAAAATCAGAACACTTATAAAGGATGTAAAGACGGTATCTCCACCAAGTGATACACGTCAATAAATGCGTGCCAGTATATAAGTACTATAAAAATACAATTAAAAGATATGTGCATATGCATTAAGTAAAATGACTTCTCATATAAATATTACGACTAATTAAAACTAATTAAAACTAATTAAAATAGATCACATATCCACAATTAAACACTGATATTCCACATAAACTGGGACGCCCTATACATAAATAATAAAACGATACAATAGATATTGTGTATTTACTATGTGCATTATGACATATGCACACTGATATATTCATGTATTGTATATAGGCAGTATAAGTGAGTGTAACACTGCATCCTATATACAAATGGGTGTGAGCAATATAAGTGGGTATGGCACAGTGTGTGATTCACAAGAGAGTGTACATTTCGATTTCCTCATTTAACCCACCGGGTACTTAAGTCCCTAGGGAATATATCCAGAAGGATTCCTTCTGACAAAGTCGTTTATAATGTTCGGCTCCAGGTAAAGTATCTGGAATAGATTCCAGTACCCACACTTTCAAACCTGAAGTGGATTTCTTATGGTGACAGAGAAAGTGTCTTGGGACACTATGATGGTCCCGTCCTTTCTCGATAAATCTTCTGTGCTCACCGAAGTGTGCCCTCTAGGCTCTGATGGTCCTACCTACATAGAAAAGCCCACAAGGGCAGGTAAGGCAATATACAACGTAATCAGTGGAACAGTTGTAAAAGTCCTTGAACGTGTACATCTTACCTTTGATTACAAATGACTTTTGGCCATGTTGAACAAATTGACATGTCAAGAAAAAAGATTTCATGCACTGAAACATACCATGGAGGGGAATTATAGTCAACGAGGTAGCTGCCTTAGTGGATGGGATCTTGCTTGGGGCAATTTTGCTCTTGATATTACGAGCCTTCTGATATGCTATCTTAGGGTATGTTGCTATATTGGACTTAAGGTGAGGATCCTCAAGAAGTATGGGCCAATATTACTCTGTCGATAATGTTTGCATGCTTCATCTATTAAAGGTGCTGGTTATCCTTTATCAAGGAATTCTTTGGTAAGCAGGGCGCCATGAAAATCAAAATCACTGTCCCTGGTACAGTTTCTTCTGAGACAGCAAAATTGGCTACGAGGTATATTATTTACCCACTTCAGATGATGGCAACTGTTGAAGTAGATAAAAGAATTGCCCGTAGTGGGTTTTACATAATTGCAGGAAAAAATAGACCCTTCATCGTGGCATAACTCAAGATCCAAAAAGGCCAATGAGTGCTGATCAGATACATGGGTGAATGACAATGCTTTTTTTATTATTACAATAATAGACAAATATCTTCGGACGTCCCATCCCATATTATGACCATGTCGTCAATGTATCGACCATTATACACAACATGGGAAGCGAAGGGATGGTCAGCAGAAAGAAATAGATGTTCCTAATAGCCCATCGTCAAATTAGCATAACTAGGTGCAAAATTTGTCCCATTCATTTGGAGATAATGTGTATTGTTAAAATCAAAATAATTATGTTTAAGACAGATGTTCATTCCGACTTTTTCATTCCCCGACTTTGTTGGGGTAGGCGGTACACTTTGGTGGGGGTGGGTCAGCCACGCCCTGTGACCTTTGACCTCTGGGAACCCGCCTTCTGACCTTTGACCTTTGGGGGAGGTCCCTGTTCCAATTCCTGAGTCCTAGCCATATTGTTCAATGGGAAACCCTAACCCTAACCCTAAATCCTAACCCTGTTTAAGACAGAATGTTAAAGCTTCTAAAATTAACAAAATTTGTCTAAAATTAATGAGTGGGTCTTTAGATAAAAAATGTTTAGCTGCTCGAAGACCAACATCGTGAGGGATTGAAGTATACAGGGATGACACATCTAGAGACAACCACCAATATGTGGGTTCCCAGGTGTATGGTTTTAAGATACCTAAAAGGTGGGGCCCACAACTGCCAGGAAAATTGTTTGGGTTGCAAAGAAAACCCCACAAATAACTTCAGGTGAAATACAGGACTCTGAAAACATGTGGTGTGGCTGTTTCAAGATGCACAAAAAATAAGGGCTACATGGTTGAGTCGCCAGAAGAAAGCCATTACTACACAAAGTATCCTGCTTACAATACGCCAAACAGCACAGAGACAAGCCTCAAACCCTTTGTCACAAAGTCATTTGGAGTGATGAGACCAAAATTGGGCTTTTTGGCCACAACCATCAAAGCTAATTTGGAGAGGAGTCAACAAGGCCTATGATGAAAGGTACACCATTCCTACTGTGAAACATGGAGGTGGATCGCTGATGTTTTGGGGATGTGTGAGCTACAAAGGCACAGCAAATTTGGTCAAAATTGATGGAAAGATGAATGCAGTATGTTATCAAAAAATACTGGAGTAACATTTGCATCCATCAGCCAGGAAGCTGCGCATGGGACGTACTTGGACATTACAACATGACAATGATCCAGAACACAGGGCCAAGTTGACCTGTCATTGGCTACAACAGAATAAATTTAAGCCATCTCAGTCTCCTGACCTCAATATCATTGAGCCACTCTGGGGAGATCTCAAACGTGCAGTTCATGCGAGACAGCCCAAGAATTTACAGGAACTGGAGACTTTTTGCCAGGAGGAATTTACCATCTGAGAAGATAAAGAGCCTCTTCCACAAATACCACAAAAGACTTCAAGCTGTCATTGATGTTAAAGGGGGCAATACATGGTATTAAGATCTGGGGTATGTAAACTTTTGATTAGGGTAATTTCGTAGTTTCTGTTGTCATTATGATTTAAAAAGAGTAAACACAGTTGATTGATAATAAATGGCTTCAGCCAAACACTAACCATGAGTGAAAGAAAACAAATTGTGTTATCATTCATATTTTCAAAAAATTAGGCCTCGTACACACGACTGAACATGTCTGCTGAAACTGGTCCGTCGGACCAGTTTCCGCGGACATGTTCGGTCGTGTGTACGGCTGACCGGACAATTTTCCAGCGGATCGGACAGGTTTCCAGCGGACAAATGTTTCTTAGCATGCTAAGAAACATGTCCGCTGGAAGCCTGTCCGTCGGACATGTTCGGTCGTCTGTACGACTCACCGGACATGTCCGCTCGGCCGAAAGACCTCACATGCGTCGAAGTGATTCGACGCATGCGTGGAAGCATTGACCTTCCAGGGTCGCGCAGGTCGCCGCATCATCGTCGCGGCGGCGGCGCGGCCACGTCACCGCGGATCCTGTCCGCGCGGATTTCTGTTTGATGGTGTGTACAACCATCAGACAGAAATCTCCGAGGGGACATGTCCGATGAAAACGGTTCTGCGGACCGTTTTCATCGGACATGTCCCCTCGTGTGTACGAGGCCTTAGTAAAATGTACATGTAAGATTGTTTTTCTGTCTTAAATGTTCATGAGTTGTAATGTGTGTGATAATGCTTCTTGGTAATATGCCTAATTGTCTCTTGCATAGCTTTCTCAATTCTCTCCTCACTGATATCAGTCATGATCCATATTAATTTCTGTTTATTTATTTTGCAAGACACGATAAAGCATTTAGGATGCCAAAAAGGTATGTACAGAATGTCAGTCCTTCATCTTTAGATATACAGTTAGACAATGGCCTACATATCTCAAAGTTAGAACAGCAACAGTTGCAAATTTTAAACGGTGGCAATAAAAGTCCAAAAATGACAAGCAGTCAGAATGATTCTCAGAGTTGTATTTAGAATTGTAGTTGCCCTTGGCACGTGTAGCTGTTCATTCCTTTTTTTTTTTTTTTTGTACATCCCTTACCTCATGTGTCCTCAAATGTACGATTACTGCTACCAAAATAAAAAGCAGCTATGATTGTTAATGCATTCTCTATATACTGTTCTGCAGAGGCCCTTAATTAGGATCCTTTAGAGAAATAGGACAATGGGTGTTTCATGAGTGTCTTGTGACTCCTCTCTGATGTCTCCACCCCTGCAATTAAACTTGATTAGCACTTGTGTCCAGACTAAATGTGACTGTTTAGCAATCTGACCCTATGAGCAGTTTTTTTAATGGTTTCCCATGTGACCTGGAGGTCGATCAATCTGATTTGGCCCCGTCTATTATGTATGGCCTAGTCTGCACAAGTGCTTTTAGTTAGTATGTTAATATGAACACTGACCATATTCTGTTACTGTGATTTGCTTACAGTTACTCTCAGATGATAACTGACTGGCCCCTGCCTATCTTGGCCGTTTGTGTGCTTCTTATGCTGGTGTGCACTCTGGCAGGACTACTGGTTGGACAAATGCCAGACTTTTCAGAGCCTTTGATGGTGAGCCTTCTCTAGTTGAAATTATATTATCAACTAAGAAAAATAATATCTTCAAAGTGACAGAACATAGATTATCATTATTGTCAAGATAAAACAGAACAGTGTGATCTCCACTTAGAGGTGACTCCAGACAACTAGTCAAACTGCATTTGATGTCTTGAAAGCCTTGGAGCTGTATTAAAATCTGAACATCCAATCAGCCTATATTTAAAGTACTGTATATTGTCCTGGAAATATTAAAGTGGATGTAAACACGAAAATGTTAATTTTTTTGCTTTCACAGTGTAGAGTATAAGATTTCATATCATCTGTGCCCAGTCTTGCCACACATAGTTAATCCAGCTCTAAACAATCCTCTTTTATTGTTCATTGAAATAAAACGGACTAACTGAGAAAAACCTTAGTCCGTTCCTCCCCCTTGCTGTGAGTGACAGGTTATTTACATAACTCATGCACTAGCCTGGAGACAGGCATTATTTTTTAATTTCCACCCCCACTCCTTTTCTGAAGTCATGTGGTTACTTTTCTGGATTTTGACTGGATGTTAGTGATCATAGCAGAATTTAGTGTAAAGCCTCGTACACACGACCGAGGAACTCGGCGGGTGAAACACATCGTTTTCCTGTCGAGTTCTTGTTAGGCTTGTCGAGGAACTTGACTAACCAATTTTCTCCATTCCCGTTGAGGAAAAAGAGAACATGCTCTCTTTTTGGCTCGTCAAGTTCCTGTGCAGTTTCCTTGCTGAAAAATGTACACACGACCGGTTTCCTCTGCAAAAAAAATCTCCCACCAAGTTTCTTGATGGATTCTGCCGAGGAAACCGGTCGTGTGTACGAGGCCTTAGGAATACACAGGAGAAAATCCATGTTGACAAGGGGAGTGTAGAGGAGGGCTGGGAGTCTACTGACATCACGACTCCACCCACAGAGCTCCAGACAGAAGGGAAAAATTTGACAGGTAAGGATACATGCAGGAGGCATCTATATCCTTATAGATCAGCACTATGGCAGTAGTTTAGAAAGGATGAGAGTGGGTTTACATACACTTTAAGCTTCTTCTATAAGCAAATAATTTCCTTGCGCTTAAAAGCACAAAGATAGCTCTCTTGTATAATGCCGGGAAAAGTGCGCTGGTTTTGTCTCTAAGTAACACAGACACAGATGCTGGTATCACGTTGAGCTTAGCAGAATCCTCCCTAGCATGAGCAGCTCTGTTTATTTATACTGTCAACATGAATAACAAAAGAAGGTGGTGGCTTCACAATCAGCCAATCAGACATTTGTATTCTTTCAAAAGAACCAATCACACACCTCATATGTGTTTCTAACTGTAGGGGGCGGGGCTGACTTATCAGTGATCGTCTTTCCCTATATCAGGGAACAGACGATCACTGACATTGCCACAATGAAGAACAGGGAAGGTGTGTTTACACACACATCTTCCCGTTCTTCAGCTCCTGTGACCGATCGCGGGACACCGGCGGCGATTGGGTCCATGGGCGCGGTCACGGAGCTTCGGACCGGGACCGCGCTCGCGACTCCATGGCTGGGCACTTAAAGAGGACGTACAGGTACGTGCTTGTGCCCAGCCGTGCCATTCTGCCGACGTATATCGTGTGAAGGGGTCCTTAACTGGTTAAAGAGGAAGTAAGTGATAAAAACTGATCAGCGCATAGATCAAGTAAATCAATAATACATAAATAAATATTCCAAAGTGAAAATTCACTTAATGGTAAAATGCCTAAAATATTGTGCAAAGTGGTAAAATACCCCAAAATATTGTGCAAAGTTCAGCAATACTGTGCAATATATGCATAGGACGAATAGTAAACAAAAAAGTCCCAAAGTGGATGATGAAGTGTCATTGTGTAAACAGATATCCAAACAAATATGTCTTCACAGTCTTCTTATGTAGCTGTTGTCTGTCACTGTGGGTGTAGATGGTTTCACAGGATCTCTCCTCGATGTTAGCCCAAGTGTAAAGCAGAGAGACATCCCATAGTGAAGTATATCATTGAATTTTATTGAATAAAAACATAGAAACTTACATAAAGGATTGTTAAGCAATGTAAAACAACGATTCAGCGTTTAGTTCTTCTAGTGTTTCCTGGAGCATCAGGCCCTTACTAGTTACGCCCCATCACGTGGCTTCATCAGAGGTCATCAGTGGTGGCGCGGAAGCACTCTTCACCTTTTAAAGAGGAAGTAAACCCTGATGGGTTTTACTTCCTCTTTGTTTCCCTGCAAAGGTAAAGCATAATGGGCTACTATGCATCGCATAGTAGCTCATTATGTGACATTTACCTGCAGGAGAAGTCCGCGATGTCCCCATCTTCCTCGCTGGGAGCGGGCATCCATTCTTCACCCCTCTTTCGCGCTGGAGCCACCAGTCATGGCATGACCCGAGCTAGAAACGGCACAGCGTGCCCTTTCTAACTCTGGCACATGCGTAGAAGAAATTGCTGTACGACGATTTGTAAATATCTCCTAAACCGTGTAGATTTAGAAGATATTTCCAGCACCTACAGGTAAGCCTTAAAGGGGTTGTAAAGGTAAAAAAACATCTGATAGCACCGACCCCCCCTGAGCCCCCGTTTTACTTACCTCTCCACTCGAAAGTCCCCGTTTTACTTACCTCTCCACTCGAAAGTCTCCACTCTAAAGTTTACACAAGGACACTTCATCATCCACTTTGGGACTTTTTTGTTTACCACGCCCCCTGTCAATCACAGCGGATGACGCTGCGTGCCAGGGGGCGTGGCCGAGTCATACAGTCGACGGCTATGGCCGCCGCTGTATCACGGGAGCGCGCTCGCAAAAGCTTTCCACCATTCCTCGGAAAGCTTTTGCGAAGAGGATCAGAGACAGCCGCCGAGGGACCCCAGAAGACACGGATCGCGGGGCCACTCTGTGCAAAACGAACTGCACAGCAGAGGTAAGAATAACATGTTTGTTATTTTTAATTAAAAAAAATCTTGCCTTTAGTGTCCCTTAAATCTAGACTTACCTGTAGGTGAAAGTGGTAGGTGAAAGTGGTATGTAAGGGTTTACAACCACTTTAATAGAAACACACAGCCCCATAACCTAGAATGGCAAAGCACTTCCCTGCTCCTCCCTCCTCCTCACCCCTACCTTCTACAAACTGACAGCCTCAGACTCAGGACTGATAGAAGTGATAGTGGACACACTATCACTTCTATCCTTTCAGGACTGGATGTTCAGAACCTATTCACTCCGTAACTCGGTGTGGAAAAACGCATTCCATGCTCATTTCCCAAACTACATTCAAAATGCACTGCAGTTTGCAATCTGCAGAGGGTGTCATGTTATCTTAATGAAACCCCAAATTCAGGTTGCAAACACAGTGCGGGGGTCTGCACTACATCGCGTGGTACAGTAGTAACATGTGGTTTGTTTTTTGCGTTTTCTAAAGTAGTGCATGCACTACATTTGGTGTGGTCTGGAATGATTTCAGCCCATTCAGATGAATAGGCTGACATCATATTGCACCCGGAACACATATGGATGGTGTGAACTGGCCCTCAAGGAAGCACGCCAGACAGAGTAGAAGCCAGCAGCCCTAACAGATAATGTACTGGAGAATGTTTTTTCTATTGTGTTCAATGTGTTTAAACTATAAAAACGCTGATGATTTAATACTATTGTAATTATGAAGTGTACTTTCAAATTTACATCCCAAAACTCTCATTTGTTTCATGCTTTATCATCTGACTATTGTTTAAAGCAGTGGTTCTCAACTTGGGGGTCGGGACCCCCTCGGGGGTCAAATGATGATTTGCCAGGGGTCACTAAATCCTGGGCTGTTCCTGAAGCCTGCACTGTTCTCCCAGGAAGGGAGATGATAAGAGGGGGAGGAACAAAGAAAAAGGGAGAGAAAGGGGAAAAAAAGGGAGAGCAAGAAAGACAGTTAGAGGGAGGGATTGGGGGGAAAAAACAAGGAATAAGACCCCTTTCACACTGAGGAGTTTTTCAGGCGGTACAGCGCTAAAAATAGCACTGCTATACCACCTGAAAAACTCCTTCACTGCCTACTCAATGTGAAAGCTGGAGGGCTTTCACACTGAGGGGATGCGCTGGCGGGAGAGAAAAAAATCTCCTGTCAGCGGCATCTTTGGAGCGGTGAGAGGAGTGGCATGTATACCGCTCCTTCACCGCTCCCTCCCATTAAAAACAATGGGAAGAGGCGCATTGCGGGAGGTATTAACCCTTTATCGACCGCTAGCGGCCGATTCCCGCGGGAATCCCGGCGGTATAACAACGCTATTTTTAGCGGCGTTATACCGCCACCGCGGCTCCCGCCCCAGTCTGAAAGGGGCCTTAGGATAGAGAGAGATGAAAGGGAAAGAAAAGAGAGCAAAGAGAAAGAGTGGTACATCCTAAAATGTACTATAAGAGGTTTTAATATTGTACAAGTGGAAGGGACTCAGGAAGAGCATATAGGTAAATTCAGAAAGAATCTACGCCGCCGTATGTTTAAGCGTATGCTCAAACAGAGATACACTTAAACATATCTAAGATAGGCCGGCTTGCGCCGTCCTATCTTAGATTGCAATTTTTTGGATGGCCGCTAGGTGGCGCTTCCATTGCGGCCGGCGTAGATTATGTAAATAAGCTTGTACGCCGAATCACGAACGTACGCCCGGCCGCCGCAGTCGAATTACATCGTTTCCGTAAGGCCTTAGGCGGCCTAAAGTTATTCCACCTATGAGGTGGAATAACAATGTTAAAGTATGGCCGCCGTTCCCGCTGCGAGGTTCGAATTTTTTACATCGTTTGCGTAAGTCGTCCGCGAATCGGGAGTTACGTCGTTTACGTCCATGTCGAAATCAATAGGCCCTTACGGAGTACTTAGCCGCAATGCGCACTGGGAAATGTAGTCGCCCGGCGCATGCGCAGTGACAAAAAACGTCGAAGACGTGAGGTCAAGCCTCATTACCATGATACACGCCCCCCCCTCCAAGTCATTTGAATTAGGCGCCCTTACGCCCGCTCGTTTGAGGCTACGCCGCCGTAGATTACCAGGTAAGAAGATTGAGAATCATTACTAGCCTAGCTAATTTACGGTGGTGTAGCCTAAACAGGCTAGGCTACGCCGCCCTAAAGTTAATCCCTTGTACCTGAATCTACCTATAAATGTCTGCGGGTTAGGGACGGGTTTGTCTTGTCTTGGTGCTTTCAACCCACGCTATGAATTTTTCTTTACTGTTAGGGGTCCCCACAAGTTGGGAAGTTTTATCAAGGGGTCACGGCACTAGAAGGTTGAGAACCACTGGTTTAAAGGGATATTTATGAAGATTCCTGATATATTTATTACATTTCTTATGCAACTAAAGGCTCGTACACACGATCTGACGATTTTCGGATCGTTAGTATGGTGCTTTTAACATCCGATTCAGATTTTCGTCAGACAAAAGCTGGATGTGTAGACTATAACATTTTTGTCGTACGTGAACTCAACGTCTGATTTTCGTTTAACTAGTACGAAAAAAATGGTAAGAGCAAGACTACACATGCTCTGAAACGAAAGACCACATATAAAACTAGTCAACACATGACGTCACTTCTGAATTTGTATTCTGTTGTGCGAGAATTTGTGTATGGTGAGTAACCTCTTCACTTTCGACATGAGACTAGCATGCAACAAAAAACGTTCGTCCGAAAATCTGATCGTGTGTACGAAGCTAAGATATCTGGAATCAAACATCTAGAGCTTTGCAGATATATAAACCAAATGTAGGGCATTTGAGAGTCAATTCACGATATTCAGTTATGCTGATGCTCTGTATTTCTGTTATGAGACTTAATGACTTTCCGTTCTTTGCCTGTCATAGGGATTTGAGCCAAGAGATACAGAAATTGGGAAGAAGTTAATGACCTGGAAAAATATGCAGAGCAGTACAGCATACAGAAGGTCATTGCCTGCCTATCCACACAATGAGAAGAACAGGTATAATGACAGTTTTATTGTTGAATCACTTCTACGCCATCTGCCTGCCAAACATTTCACACAGCATATGAGCTGCCATTTACAGCCTAGGTAAATAAACCGTGAAGGTGCTGCAGCTAAACAGAATGCTAGTAGATGGGAGGAAAGCTGGACCAATTTGGAGCATTAAAATGTAATTACACCTTTCACCATGTTTGATCACTCTAAGGCAGGGTAGGCAAACTTTTGAGCACAGTGTGCCGAAAAAGGTTTTTATAGATTTTTTTAAAGATTTTATAACAAAAAACTTCACGCTCTCAATCACAGAAAGGATTTTTCATAAAGTAAATGCTGTAAATTACTTTAGTAGTGAGAAATTAACATCCTGCACTCTCACACCTCAGATCAGCCCCAATTCCTGTAATTCAACACCTCAGATCACTGTAACCCCCTGCTCCTCTGCTCCACCACTGTAACCCCCTGCTCATCTGCCCCACCACTGTAACTCCCTGTTCATCTGCCCCACTACTGTAACCCCCCTGCACATCTGCCCCACCACTGTAACCCCCTGCACATCTGCCCCACCACTGTAACCCCCTGCACATCTGCCCCACCACTGGAACCCCCTGCTCATATGCCCCACCACTGTAACCCCCTGCTCATATGCCCCACCACTGTAACCCCCTGCTCATATGCCTCACCACTGTAACCCCCTGCACATCTGCCCCACCACTGTAACCCCCTGCACATCTGCCCCACCACTGTAACCCCCTGCTCATATGCCCCACCACTTAAACCCCCTGCTCATCTGCCCCCTCCAATGTACCCCCCTGCACTGACACTTTCCTGCGCTGCTCTGCTGATGGGGAGTCGAGTGCCAGCAAAAGAGGCTTTGAGTGACACTTGCGGCACTAGTGCCAGGGGTTGCCTACGCCTGCTCTAATGTTTTAAAACAGGGTAGTGAGTTTGTAAATATATAGCCTACCTTGTTTTATTACCCTTATCATAGGCATGCGCACATGGAGTGCTGGGTCTGCCTGGGCACATCCTAATCCCCATGTTGCCAGAGCCAAAAGTGAGACATCTGTTTAGACCCCTGATATTCCACCAAAGCCCCCCAACGTGGCTCCTAAAATAATTGCAAAAAATAAAAATTAAAAATAAAATTGTAAAAAGATTATAAATAAAACAATACAAATAAAACACTACTGACACCATCCACTGCTCTACTGACACCATTCATGTTTTAATACATTTTAAAATGTTTGTTTACATTTATTTATAAGCGTGTGTGTGCGCGCCATATTCATATATATATATATATATATATATATATATATATATATATATATATATATATAATCTCTACACACATGCGTGTTTGAGCTTTGGGGTGCACATCCTAATGCATTAGGCTGCACACACCTATGACCCTTATATAAACTGGTTTTGGAAAATCTATTTTACTCAGAAGGAAATTGTCTAAATGTGCTTGCAGCCATGCTGTTTACAGTGACCTCTACTGTGTCAGTATAAAATAAAACATTACCAGCTACCAGCTACCTGTCATGACACCAATACACTGCCCTGATGATGTCAGAAGTAGATAAGTAATACTTGGTATTTACAAACCTTAGCAATATAAACATTGGATCAAATGTGTCACTTATTTCCCATTCTCAACTATCTCCTTTTTTTGGTAGTAGCAATAAACTTGCTTCTCAAGGTAACATGAGCTTTAGATGACTGCTTAACCACTTAAGGACCGAAAGGATTTGCCCCCTTAATGACCAGGCCATTTTTTTGCAATACGGCACTGCGACGCTTTAGCAGGCAATTTTGCGGTTGTGCGATGCTGTACCCAAACAAAATGAGGGTCCTTTTTTTCCCATAAATAGAGCTTTTTTTGGTGGTATTTGATTATCTCTGCGGTTTTTATTTTTTGTGCTTTAAACAGAAAAAGACCGACAATATAAAAAAAAATGTTTGTTACTAGTAATGCCTGTGATCAACGATTTTTAGCAGGACTGCGACATTGCGGTAAACAGATCGGACACTTTTGATACTTTTTTGGTACCATTGACATTTATACAGCGATCAGAGCTAAAAATAGTCATCATATACCCTGAGGAAGACACGTGATAGCCCTGTGTTACCAGGCGTAGGGGAGGGGCCAGGATGGTGGAGGAGACAGGACACACGCTCCTTGTGCTGCTGCTGATACATCCAAGGCTAGAAGCCTATTGGAGTAGATTTTTTTATATTTGTTTGCTGTAGATTGGTGCGCTGGAAGCACCATGAAAATGTGAGTACCCTGCTGTTTTTAAATTTTAATAAATCTTTATCTAAACGATATCACACTATCAAGCCTCTTTTCATTTTGAATTGAGGAATATACCAGTGGATTTGTCTGGGGAGCCAGCAGAGATCAGTGGTTCAGCTGCTTTTCAGACCAAACTCAATTGTGCGGTCACAATCCCTGAGGTGAGCACAATCACACGGGGGTGGGGGGAAGCACATGTGTGAAGTCACTGCAACAGTGTGTGGAGCCCCATACAGTCACAATATTGGATTGTCACCTTTTTACTGGGGACTTTATTGCATCACTTTCTAATATATTTGTTTGAAGCTATTATCACAATTTATCACATAATAATTGCTGCACACAGGAATTTTTTCATTATTTCTGTTTAAAGCATTTCTATTTATCACATATGAATTGTTTTTTTTTATGTATGTATTTATTTATATTGTTGGCACTTTAGCACAATAGCAATTTCAATTCACAGTGAGTGAGTGAGTACTTGTATAGCGCTACAAATGCAAACTAAATCGCCTTAAGGCGCTTTTTGCCACCAGTGTCCGCCTGTGTTTTCAGAAGAGGTGGGTCTTAAGCTTCTTCCTGAAGGCCAGATGGTTTTCCTCCATCCGGATGTCCGTGGGTAGAGCGTTCCATAGCCGGGGTCCTTGGACCACGAATCTTCGCTCTCCATTAGATTTGTAGCGGGTCTTGGGGATGTGGAGGAGGGTTTTGGTTAGTTGATCGGAGGGGGCGACTAGGGGTGTAGTGCTTTATTTTCTCGCATAAGTATTGCGGAGCGTTTCCTTGTGTGCATTTGTGAGTGAGGGTCTTGAATGTAACCCGATCATTCACGGGCCGGCTAGCCAATGGAGGGTCCTCAGGGTCGGGGTGATTGATTCCCAGGGTTTTTTTCACGTTACCAGTCTGGCTGCTGTGTTCTGGATGAAATGTAAACGTGACATTTGGTATTTGGGAAGTCCTAGGTAGAGGGAGTGTGCGTAGTCAAGTCGGGAATTGATGATTATTCCAACTACAACTGCTGTGTCTCCTTCCGGGATGAAGGGGATGAGTCTACGCAACAGGTGAAGAAGGTGGTGGAGACACAGGATACCCCATCCTGTGTCTCCGTGCGCCTCCACCTCCCGTTAATAGAAGTTGTAGTACAGCATGGTGCGGCAGCATTAAAAATTCAGAGTCCAGTTGCAGAAATGGAACTGTATTATAACTGAAGTTTGGCAAATGACAACAAGCCCGGCGAGAAGGCATCCGACAAGAAACCCTCACAGGATAACAGTGATGGTAGAAGTGGAAGGTTTCAGGTGTGCCAACAGTATCTGTCCCGAGGGGGGAACTGGTCAGTCTGAAATGGGTGATCTGTCCCTGCATTAGCCACACGCGCCAAGCCCGGGAGCCAGAGTCTTAAATAGATTCTGCCTGACCCACGATGGCAACCAAAGTCACATGGGGTGCCAGCATCTAGTTGGATGATGCCTCTCTGTGCCCAAGGAAACCATAGAGTAAGGCTAGGTTCACACTGCTGCGAATTCTATTGCGAATTTGAGCTGTTGCGATTTCTCAAATTCGCAAGTCATTTAAAATACATAGTTTAACATTAGTGCTGTTCACAGTAATGCGTTGCGAATATAAGCTGCACGAAAAAAGGGTCCTGTGCGAGTTTGATCTGTGTGCGATGCGAATTCAGCTCTATAGACTGGCATTCCCTGAAATTGTGGCCGCGAATCGCGGCAAATACGCAGCAAATTTGCAGCAGTGTGAACCTAGCCTCCCAAGGTTCCTCTTGACTTCCTCTTCCATCTGCATTACTGCTGCAGAAGAGCACCAACTGCTGTGGAGACAATGGACCATACCTGCCTACAGGGGAAAAAGTCATGCATAATCAGGCACTCTTGACAAGTGTCTTTGACAGCTCTTTTAGTTCTATTAACCCCAAAATACCAGAATATTACAGTGTAGGGGATAAGGATGGGTATTGAAGGAGGACGTTTTCTGATTAATGGGGACACAGTAGCACAAGGGACTCATCTCACTGAAGGAATGTAATATACCTTGTGCTTCTTCTTTATTATTTTTAAAATAAACGTAGGCTTTAATTGTGAAAAAGGATTCTTCCGTAGTGATAAAAATACATTGTGTATGATGTTTTTTTACATTGAAAATTCATTCATATAGTCATTACAAAAGATCTACAAGTGTCATTTCTTTTTGTCAGTTTTAATGACCTGGATTTCAGCAGAAGAAAGGAAAAGCTTCTTCAAATGTCCAGAAAAGAAACACGATATCGCAGGATGGTGGAACAAAAGGATGGGGTAGATGGCTTTTTCTGTGGTCCACCAGGTTAGTATGATTTCCTTACAGAGGAAAGTTTTTTGAGGGGATTTTTGGTGGTGCTTTAATCATAAATAGTACCAAGAGGTAGTAAAAAGTTTAACCAATGTTATTCATACATATTTAAAAATATATCATACATAGAAAAAGGGGGGGTTAGCAGATTGTCATTATATCACATCATAGATGGCATATTAAAAATAGGTGATGATAAGATGTTATTATCCTGACATGTTTCGCCCAGAAGGAATTCCTCAGGGGATTAATTCAGACAATCATCACTTTAAGAGGAAAAAAAATACCATTACAGAGAAAATAATTATTGTATATATTACAAACAGTGCTGAAATTAACAATTCGAAAGATATTATTCGCCATATTGTACAACCATACAACCGCTTACCAAAGCCATGTGTCTGCGCCACCAAATCAAAGGCCACCAGGACGTCATAGGAGGACCCAGGACTTGCAGGGATTTAGCTTTACACCATGCTTTCTCAAGAGCATGACTGCATCTCTTATACTGTTCTGCCCCCCCCCCCCATGGGACCAAGTACATGTAGTACTTGGTCCCATCATCCTAGGTGCGTATTATGTCAGTTATGAGGTCCAACCTTCCCATAACTAGGAAGGTGAATGTTGATAGGGTAAATGGAACAGCCATTTTATTTATCAAACATGTATTTATTATTATCAAAACATGTATTTCTGATTTAGTGTGTGTATATATATACAGTTGCAAAAAAAAGTATGTGAACCCTTTGGAATGATAAGAATTTCTGCACAAATTGGTCATAAAATGTGATCTGATCTTCATCTAAGTCACAACAATAGACAATCACAGTCTGCTTAAACTAATAACACACAAAGAATTAAATGTTACCATGTTTTTATTGAACACACCATGTAAACATTCACAGTGCAGGTGGAAAAAGTATGTGAACCCCTAGACCAGTGTTTCTCAACTCCAGTCCTCAAGGCGCCCCAACAGGTCATGTTTTCAGGATTTCCCTCAGATGAAACAGCTGTGGCAATTGCAAGGCAGTGAAACTGATCAAATACCTGTGCAAAATAATGGAAAGCCTGAAAACATGACCTGTTGGGGCGCCTTGAGGACTGGAGTTGAAAAACCCTGCCCTAGACTAATGATATCTCCAAGAGCTAATTGGAGTGAGACATCAGCCAACTGGAGTCCAATCAATGAGATGTGATTGGAGGTGTTGGTTACAGCTGCCCTGCCCTATAAAAAACACAAACCAGTTCTGGGTTTGCTTTTCACACGAAGCATTGCCTGATGTGAATGATGCCACACACAAAAGAGCTCTCAGAAGACCTACGATTAAGAATTGTTGACTTGCATAAAGCTGGAAAGGGTTATAAAAGTATCTCCAAAAGCCTTGCTGTTCATCAGTCCATGGTAAGACAAATTGTCTATAAATGGAGAAAGTTCAGCACTGCTGCTACTCTCCCTAGAAGTGGCCATCCTGTAAAGATGACTGCAAGAGCACAGCGCAGACTGCTCAATGAGGTGAAGAAGAATCCTAGAGTGTCAACTAAAGACTTAGAAAAGTCTCTGGCATATGCTAACATCCGTTAGCAAATCTACGATACGTAAAACACTAAACAAGAATGGATTTCATGGGAGGATACCACAGAGGAAGCCACTGCTGTCCAAAAAAAACATTGCTGCACGTTTACAGTTTGCACAAGAGCACCTGGATGTTTCACAGCAGTACTGGCAAAATATTCTATGGACAGATGAAACCAAAGTTGAGTTATTTGGAAGAAACACACAACACTATGTGTGGAGAAAAAGAGGCACAGCACACCAACATCAAAACCTCATCCCAACTGTGAAGTATGGTGGTGGGGGCATCAAGGTTTGGGGCTGCTTTGCTGCATCAGGGCCTTGACAGATTGCTATCATCGAAGGAAAAATGAATTCCCAAGTTTATCAAGACATTTTGCAGGAGAACTTAAGACCATTTGTCCACCAAGTGAAGCTCAACAGAAGATGGGTGTTGCAACAGGACAACAACCCAAAGCATAGAAGTAAATCAGCAACAGAATGGCTTAAACAGAAGAAAATACGCCTTCTGGAGTGGCCCAGTCAGAGTCCTGACCTCAACCCGATTGAGATGCTGTGGCATAACCTCCAGAAAGCGATTCACACCAGACATCCCAAGAATATTGCTGAACTGAAACAGTTCTGTAAAGAGGAATGGTCAAGAATTACGCCTGACCGTTGTACACGTCTGATCTGCAACTACAGGAAACATTTGGTTGAAGTCATTGCTGCCAAAGGAGATTCAATCAGTTATTAAATCCAAGGGTTCACATACTTTTTCCACCTGCACTGTGAATGTTTACATGGTGTGTTCAATAAAAACATGGTAAAATGTAATTATTTGTGTGTTATTAGTTTAAGCAGACTGTAATTGTCTATTGTTGTGACTAAGGCCGCATACACACGATCGGTTAAACCGATGAGAACAGTCTGATGGACAGTTTTCATCGCTCCAAACCGATTGTGTGTGGGCGCCATCGGTTATTTAACCATCGGTTAAAAAAAAGCCAACTTGTTTTAAATTTAACCGATGGATTCCTAATCGATAGAAAAAAAAACGATTGTTAGTAGGCACGACCATCGGTTAAAAATCCACGCATGCTCAGAATCAAGTCGACGCATGCTTGGAAGCATTGAACTTCATTTTTTTCAGCAGGTCGTTGTGTTTTACGCCACCGCGTTCTGAAACTAACGTTTTTTTAACCGATGGTGTGTAGGCACGACTGACCATCAGTCAGCTTCATCGGTTAACCGATGAAAACGGTCCATCAGACCGTTTTCATCGGATGGACCGATCGTGTGTACAGGGCATTAGATGAAGATCAGATCACATTTTATGACCAATTTGTGCAGAAATCCAAATCCATATCATTCACATACTTTTTCTTGCAACTGTATATATATAAACATACACACACAATAAATCAGAAATACATGTTTTATTATCCAATCATGTGCAAGCTAAAATTATGTTTTTTATTTTCCTTGCATGTCCCCCTCGGGTCTACAGCGACTGCACTTCCAAGTGCACTTGTAGTGCAAAGTGGATTTCCCTTTAGTAAATAACCCCCAGTGTGTAACAATTGTCTTGATTGTGTTCAAAGGCTATTTCCGCCTTAATTTGTAAAGAGTGCTATTTCGCCCTTTGAATATAGAAATTGACAAGCTTATGTGAATGACCATCCGCATATCAATATAGTATTAAGTAATAAAGTATTAACCCCCCTGGCGGTATTCCCGAGTCTGACTCGGGGTGAGATTTTTGGGCTACGATCGGTAACCCCGAGTCAGACTCGGGCTCGCCTCGCTGAATCCACAGGCTTAGTTTACTTACCTTGTCCCTGGATCCAGCGATGCCACCGCGCTGTGTGAGCGAGCGGGACCTCGCTCGATTCACACAGTGCCTCTGTGTGCCGCCGATCTCCGTTCCCTGCGACGTTACAACGCACGGGAGCGGAGAACGGCGCCAAATTCAAAAAGGTAAACAAACACAATACATACAGTATACTGTAATCTTATAGATTACAGTACTGTATGTAAAAAATACACACCCCCCTTGTCCCTAGTGGTCTGCCCAGTGCCCTACATGTACTTTTATATAATAGAAACTGTTCTTTCTGCCTGCAAATGTAGATTGTCCATAGCAACCAAAAGTGTCCCTTTATGTCAAAAATGGTTTTAGAGCAGCTAGAAAACAGCGATAATAAATTATAATCACTTGCAGAATTGTGCGATAGCGATTTGTGGAGAAATTCGTCATAAAAAAATAAAAGTAATGACAGCGACAATTCTGCAACTGAGCAAATTTCAGTGATTTTGAGTTGATTACATTATTGAATAATTTTTATTATAATTATATTATTATTTGTTATAATTATTTCTAATTATTTATTATATTATAATTTATAATTTTGTTTTTAAAAAAAATTCATACCCGGGATGCCTACAAGACTCTTGCTTGGTCAGATTTAAGTGAGTTATTTCTAAAAATTACAGGCCTACCGTATAAAACACCAAATTTCCTTGCAAATAATGGTACCGCTTTCAGCACCTTTTTTCTGAAAGAATCATACCGCCAGGTAGGTTAAAGTGGTTGTAAAGGATTTTTTTTTCCCTAAATACTTTCCTTTACCTTAGTGCAGTCCTCCTTCACTTACCTCATCCTTCGATTTTGCTTTTAAATGTCCTTATTTCTTCTGAGAAATCCTCACTTCCTGTTCTTCTGTCTGTAACTCCACACAGTAATGCAAGGTTTTCTCCCTGGTGTGGAGAAAGCTTCTTGAGGGGGGCGGGGGCGAGCAGGAGTGTCAGGACGCCCACTAACACACAGCTCCTTTCTCTATCTGCAAAGTAGAGAGTGCCCTGACTTGCCTGCTCGCCCCCTCCCCCCTCAAGAGGCTTTCTCCACACCAGGGAGAAAGCCTCCCATTACTGTGTGTAGTTACAGACAGAAGAACAGAAAGTGAGCATTTCTCAGAAGAAATAAGGACATTTAAAAGCAAAATGGAAGGATGAGGTAAGTGAAGGAGGACTGCACTAAGGTAAAGGAAGCTATTTAGGGAAAAAAAAATTTTCCTTTACAACCCCTTTAAGATTTGACTTCAAAGGAACTTTTGATAGTTGGTTCCCACCCTTTTGGTAAAACATGAATTGTATTGATCTCCCTATTACTCAGAGCAATTTCTATTCAAATCAACACAATGGGGGTTATTTACAAAAGACAAATCCACTTTGCACTACAAGTGCAAAGTGTACCGTATTTATTTGGGTATAGTGCGCACCGGCGTATAGCGCGCACCCAGTTCTAGGAGGGAAATTTCCTTAAAAAAAAAATTACTTACAGTTTAAATGTCCCTCTTCGGCGTCTTGCCCGGCGTTCATCGGCGGCCTTGTCCGGTCCGGCGTCCGTCTTCGGCCTTCGTGGTGTCCTCCCCGCTTCTCCCGCTCTGTCTCCGAGCGCTGCCGCCAACATATACCGAGCGCAGTACACTCGGGGACACTCGGCCACGCTCGGCTCCTCTCGCAGGGCGTGATCGCGCCTAGCCGAGTGTCCCCGAGTGTACTGCGCTCGGTATATGTCGGCGGCAGGGCTCAGAGACGGGTTCAGCCTGTTTTTAAGGGTAAAAAAGTGCACGTTATACGCCGATAAATACGGTACTTGAAATTGCGTTGAAAGTGCACTTGGAAGTGCAGTCGCCGTAAATGGGGTAGATCTGAAATGAGGGGAAGCTCTGCTGATTTTATCATCCAATCATGTGCAAACTAAAATGCTGTTTTTTTCCCTTGTCCCCCTCGGATCTACAGCGACTACACTTTCAAGTGCACTTTGCACTTGTAGGGGCAGATCCACAAAGGTATTATGCCGACGTATCTCTTGATACGCCGCGTAATTTCAAATTTTGCGCGTCGTATCTTTGTTTTGTATCCACAAAACACGATACAACGGCATCTCGGCTAGATCCGACAGGCGTAAGTCTTAGTACGCCGTCGGATCTAAGCTGAAATTTTTTGGCGGCCGCTAGGTGGCGTTTCCGTCGAATTCCGCGTTGAGTATGAAAATTAGCTAGTTACGGCGATCCACGAACGTATGACCGGCCGGCGCATTTTTTTACGTCGTTTGCGTTCTGCTTTTTCCGGCGTATAGTTAAAGCTGCTGTTATGAGGCGTACTCAATGTTAAGTATGGCCGTCGTTCCCGCGTACAATTTTGAATTTTTTACGTCGTTTGCGTAAGTCGTTCGCGAATAGGGATTTGCGTAGAATGACGTCACCGTCGTGAGCATTACCTTCTTCTGGGTTAATTTCGAGCATGCGCACTGGGATACCCCCAGGGACGGCGCATGCGCAGTTAAAAAAAAACGTTTTTTACGTCGGGTCACCACGTATTAACATAAAACACGCCCCCATCACAGAGATTTGAATGCCCCGCCATTACGCCGCCAAAGATACACTACGCCGCCGTAAATTACAGCGCAAATTCTTTCAGGATTCGAAAAAAAAGAACAAAGTTACGGCGGAGTAGTGTATCTTAGATACGCTGCGCCCGGCGCAGAGGTACGTGGATCTGCCCCATAGTTTTCACTTGTAGTGCAAAGTGGATTTGCCTTTCATAAATAATCCCCCATGTATTGTGCTGTGCTGCTCTCCATGCTTATATCTAAAACTATAGGCTTGTATATTAAATACATATATTCTGAATGTGGCTTCAGCAGTCAACATATTATTAAACTGTCCTAATAATCCCCATCGACCCCATTTTGCGCCCAGCTGCCACTTCTCAAAGCTAGAAATTATCATTTGTACAGCAAAGAAAACATTTTTGTTTAAGGAGATCCAATAATACATGCCTACTTATCAGGCAGATGCATCTTTGATCATAGGTTTTCTAAACTTGACAGTATCCTTACATGCAAATATACAAGCTACGCAGATGCACAGCCTGTATATGCTACAGCAGCTAATAAAACATTATGTGGAATACTGCTGTCATCTACCTGTAGAAGTAAACGTCTTTCATGAAGCTACTGTCTTACTATTTCCTATATTTCTACATATGTAATTCCCTGATGGTAATTGTATACTCTACTTCTGCCATACTCACAAACATATTATCTATTTTCCAGCAAAGAGCTACTCGCAACTTGTTTTCATGTCAAAAACGGCAGGCAGCTTGTGGAACCTGCAAGCAATTCAATCTATGTGCCGCATAGAGAAAGAAAAGGTCAGTACAACATAGGCTTGATATTAAAGGGTTTGTAAAGGAATTTTTTCTTTACCTTAATGCAGTGCTGTTTTCATGTCCTCATTGTTCGTTTTTGCTCTCAAGTTGCTGTAATTCTTCTCTGATCTCCACACTTCCTGGTTGTCTGTTTCCTGATAACCACAGTACTGGGAGCTTTCTCTCTGTGGTCACTAATCAAGGAGGTGTGATTACTGTGTGTCTAAAACCCCTCAGCACCAATCAGTTTCGTTTTCCAAACCATCACTGCCCTGTATTGGCTCTGTGGCTCTGTACAGCAGAAGCAGGAAACAACATGCAAAAACAAAACTAGAAACTACAGGTACATTATATGATTTGTATCTATTTGTGATCATTTTTAAAAGGAATCAGTTAACTACAGGCATACCCCACTTTTAAGTACACAACGGGACCAGAGCATGTATGTAAAACGAAAATGTACTTAAAGTGAAACAATATATTTTTTCACTTCTAGGGTGTAGTAGGGGGTCAGGGGCTGTAGTGGGGGTGTCAGGAGCTGTAGTTGAGGTCTCAGGGTCTGTATTGGGGGTGTCAGGGGCACACTGGAACAGGACGGGCTATGCTCTCGGAGCTTTAGCTCCTTCTACTGTGGCTGCAAAATGTCTGTACAGTACTTATAAGGCACTCAAGGGTATGTCCTTACTCGCGAGTGTATGTAAAGTGAGTGTACTTAAAGCGGGGTATGCCTGTATTATGTCTCTATACCCTGTAAACAGTAATTTCAGCAAAAAAAAAAATTTCCTTTACAACTCCTTTAAAAGCCCAAATGTTGACACGGAAGCAGATATTCAGATAGTACTGTACTAATACTAATAGCCCCCATTTTCATAGTCTTACATATATTTTTCTGCTATAGCAGTTGTGATTAATTATGACTGTACAGGCCAAAAGTCACCAAACTGACCACATGGCCCAGTGCACTTCATAGTCTAATCAATCCGGTCATATGCACCTCCTCTGTACTGCATCCTCACATTGACGCTACAAATCTATATGAGGATGCTCGAAATAAGGGAGTGGCTGTTACTCATCTAAACCAGCACACAGCACTGGAGTGTGAGGGCAAGAATTGCCGATTTTGTATTGGACAGCATAGGTCGACAGGCAACAGATAATCATCTTTTAGTTGAGGTTCCAGGGTGGTCGTAGAAAGGTGAGGGCTACCTGCTTTCCCAACACCCGCTGGCCCAAACTGACTTCTTAGTTAGATCTGGACATCTGTAGTACTCTAGGGTGGCCAGACTGTCTGTGCTCATGGTGTTGGGGCTTATCACCTGTGGAGTGTCAAGAGCTGGAGACTCCAGTAGGAGAGGAGACAGGTACCATCCTACAGGTACCTCCTCGACTGGTAGGAAATCTGAAGGATGCAGAACTGAAGGGCTCATTGTCTCCAGATGGCGCCCATGTGAGGATGCCAGCGATCACGATGCCCTAGCTTGAGGGCCCTCAGCATGCCCAGAAGAGTGAGGTTGAACCACTCACAGACCCGAATACCCGGGGGGTAATACGGCCTGGTATGCGACTTTCTGATACCACTAAGGCGTCACAGCTTAGAGAAGATTACCGATTCTAAGTTCCGGCCTTGGTCTGAGAGTATCCGTTTAGAACATCTGTACAGTTGTACCACATACTCCCAGAATAACTTAGCTGTGGTCGGACTTGTTTGGTTTTTGGTTGGGACCATCACTGCAAACTTAATAAAGTATTCAACATAAACCAGAGCATATTGATATCCAGAGGACATGCTGGATATCGTCAGGAAGATCAAGACTATGTGGTGGATAGAATAGGGGTAGTGGTGACTTGCGGCCCAGTAAATTCAATAGTACCTATTTTTCTGGGCATGAACATGTTGAAGGACTTGGACTTACCCTGCTTGCTGGCCAAATTTGAGCATTCTGGCCAGCATGCATGGGTCTGTTAATTGTGTGGCTCAACATAACATGAACCTATGAGGCTCACCAGAGGGCAGCAAGGAAACAGCCCAAACAAGTGGAGTTGTTCACAAGCCTCTCAAACAAAACCTACTCCTGGCACCCCTCCAAGAGGTAGTCTGGTCTCTTCCTATTGGGGCTCACAGGAAGCTTCAAGCACCAGGGGAGTGGCTAGTTGCTCACATATTATCAATATTCCACAGGGGGAGGGTCCTGGTGCAGCTCATCAACCCGGGGACAGCCCTGATTTCATTCCCCAACCATGCCACCCTAGCAGACCTGAATGTAGTGTCTTGTTACTGTATCTCAGAGGCTCAGTCCAGGGAAGAATCCATATGTGCCCTTCTACAGGCAGCCATGGCCTTATTAGATGGGTCCCAATATGAGCTACTGCTTGAACAGCTGGACATCCATTCTGGGACTATCCTCTACCACAGCAATGACTGCTTCACCAACTGCTGGAAAAACATTGACTGTTTTTTCTGCCAGCCCAGAAGACTACAGTTATATAGAGGCCATCGACCACCCAATCCATACAGGGGATGCTCCTCCCATCTGGGAGCGATACTGTAACATTCCCTTAGCCCTGTGCCCGGTGGAAAATGACTTACTCTGCAACATGCTACAGAGTGGGGTGATTCTGGAGAGTCGTAGCCCATGGTCCTGGTGTGAAAGAAATACAGGGGTTTGTGATTCTGTGTGAAATACTGCAAGCTAAATGCTTGTACCTTATGCCCTGTACACGATCGGATATCTGATGGAATCTAATCCGATGGATTTTTTCGTCGGATATCCGATGAAGCTGACTTTCATCAGACTTGCCTACACACCATCGGTCAAAAATCTGACCGTGTTCAAACGCGGTGACGTAAAACACTACGACGTGCTGAGAAAAATTAAGTTCAATGCTTCCGAGCATGCGTCTACTTGATTCTGTGCATGTGTGGATTATTGACCGATGGACTTCCACACAGATGATCGTTTTTTTCTATCGTTTTTTTATCCATAGGAGAAATTTAAAACATGTTCTTTTTTTTTTTCACCGATGGAAAACAAACCGATGGGGCCCACACACGATCGGTTTGACCGATGAAAACAGTCCATCGGTCTGTTTTCATCGGACAAACCGATCGTGTGTACAGGGCTTTACCCTGGGTAGAAGAATCACCTATGGCACTAGGCCAAGCTAGGTCCACCCTTGACTTAGCAAGTGGCTACTGGCAAGTCCAATTGAGAACCAAGATCGCAAAAAGACTGCCTTCATCACATCCCTGGGACTGTTTGAATTTAATCGCATGCTATTTGGACTAAGTAATGCCCCCAGCATGGACCAGCGCTTAATGGAGAGATGCCTGGGAGACTTCAACTTTGGGACTATGATAGTCTACTTGGACAATATCATAATTTTCTCAAGACCTTTGAGGACCATGTTAAGCACTTGGAGCGGGTATTCACCCTCCTAGCACAGTATGGGTTTAAATCTCAAGCCCAGTAAAAGCCGCTTATTGATAAGGAGGGGGGAGGGGTATAGATATACAGTTAGAGTGGCTGTTAACTGTCTTTCTCAGTATGGCTGAGATTGTATGTGCCAGAGGTGCTTTTTATTGCACTCTAAGATAGATCTACATAGCCCCATTTTCATTTATACTATATGTAAACCCAATTACTAAAATGTCATATACAGTAAGTTTGAACATACAGTATTAAAATCATTTTAAAAATAGTTTTCAATGTTCATTAAAAAAATGCCTGCTTAGTCTACCATAAGTGTGTTTGTTGAGGTACTGTACTTCCCTGTTTACAGTGGAAATGTTGTGCCCCTGTCTCACAATAGTGCTCTTGTATTGTAACATAATACATTTAATAATAGTACAAAAAAAATACAGAAAAAATACCCCCATTGCTCACCGAAAAGCATGATCATAAATATCAAGCTATCCAGACTCCCAGGCACATGCACAGAACACCCCCTTTCCAGAAGGACACTCTCACTGCGCCACCTGAAGTACTTGTCAGGTGCTGAGCCCCATTACCTGGCTTCAATGCAGCTAGTGATCAACCTCCAATTCCCGGCGTGTCATTCCCCATTATAGTGGATGCGGTCTGGCTGCATGATGGAAAGGAGCCGAGGAACCCAGATGTGATGATGTCACATGTTAACATGTTTTGCCAACTCTGTGATTCTGAAGTCCATGGCATAGGGCAGGCAAAACACATCAACGTCATCACACATCAGGCTTTGTATGGCCACCTTATACTGTACATACTAATGTGAAAAAAATAATACAGAAACCAGAATAGAGTTGTGGATATTCATTCAGACATGTTTCTAATTCCTTGTTTTCTATTGCAGATTCGCTCACACCCTAGTTTCACAGAGCTATGTGAACGTAATAACAATAAGGAATGTTGTCCCAGTTGGTCACTTGGGAACTACATATCAGTTCTGTACAATCGGTCTTCTTGCATGGAAATCACGCAGAGTGACATCTTCCACACACTGGTTCTACTTCGTTCCTGTGCTCCAGACTACCACCGAGGTGCTCTTACTCCGATGTGTATAGGATCAAGATCGGAGAGGGAGAAGCATTCCCAATGTGCCAAAGTGCCTGAAAAGTGTACACGATCTACTGCGGTATATCAACTACTTCATTTTCTAGTTGATAAAGACTTTCTGAGCCCCCAGACCACAGACTATCAAGTCCCATCTCTGAAGTACAGCTTGCTGTTTTTACCAGCTAAGAAAGGGCCAGAAATGATGAATATTTATGTGGACAATTTGCAGTCGTATGAGCTTTTTGATAATTACACGGCTATCACTGGAATGGACTTGGGGTTAAAGCAAAATCTTTTTCACCACTATCTTGTATTGGATACTGTGTATCCAGTCCTAGGAATCTTAGCTATTTTTCTAAGTATGTCTTTTTATCTACGTTCTTTTTTTATTACCTTTATGGTTATGATGTCTGTTATTGGTTCACTGATGATTTCATTCTTTTTGTACAAGCTGGTCTTTAGAATAACTTTCTTTCCTTTTGTTAACTTGATAGCAGTTATCATCCTCAGCAGTGTCTGTGCCAACCATACCTTTGTGTTTTTTGACCTATGGAACCTCAGCAAAATACAACACTCTGCAGCTGGCATGCTGCAGTGGGTGAAACAAACTATGCATCATTTTGGTTATCATATGTTAGTATCTTGTTTGACTACTGGAGTTGCTTTCTATGGCAGCTACTTGAGCAGCATTACCTCTGTTCGATGCTTTTCTATATACATGGGAACCTCAGTATTAGTCAATATGGCATTTATGATAACCTGGCTGCCTGCTACCATGGTAGTATATGAGAGGTATATTAAGGTCAATTGTACCTATAAATCAGAAGATTACTGGAACAGCAATGGTCATAAAAAGTTATTTCTGTCTCTTTACCAAAAGTTAGGTGGTTTACAAAGTACTATGTCTGAAACATCAAAGCTCCTCTTTGAGAAGCTCCTACCCTGCGGGGTGATAAAGTTCCGTTACATCTGGATCTGTTGGTTTGGTGCTCTTGCAGCAGGTGGTGCTTATATTGCCTGTATAAGTCCCAAACTAAAACTGCCATCTTCAGATCCTTCAGCAGTTCAGTTGTTTCGGTTGAGTCACCCCTTTGAAAGATATGATGCTGAATACTGTCACCAGTTCATGTTTGAACATCAGGAATATGGAGAAGGACAACATATGCCAATTAGACTTATATGGGGCATTAAACCTGTGGACAATGGAGACCACCTTAATCCTAAAGTAAATGGAACACTTGTAGCAGATGCTACTTTTACTATACGCAATGCTGATGACCAGAAATGGCTTCTTGAACTTTGTAACAAAGTAAGAAACCAAAGTTTTTATTGCTCTGATCAGGAGAAAAAGCCAAACATTTGCTTCATGGAAGATTTTCACCGTTGGATGGAAAGTCGGCAATGTTCACAGAGTGACCAAAACCACAATCTATGCTGTAATCAATTTTCATTTCCCTATGCAAGTGATTTGCTTCTCCACTGCATAAAAATGATGGTTAGAGAACAAGGAGGAGATGGACCTGAGTCTTATGATATTGGACCCAGATTTAATGCCGATGGAAATCTGACTGCCTTGGTTTTGGAATTTCAAACTACATATCACTATAGCTTCAATTACAGCAAGACCAAGAATTTTTATAATACTTTGAACCAATGGCTAACCAATGAAATAAAGAATGCACCACCAGGTCTTCAAAATGGTTGGTTTACTAGCAAACTTTCTCTTTTTAACCTCCAGCATACACTAAGTACTGAGATCATGATGATAACTGGTTTCTCCATTGCAATTTCATTTGTAGTTCTGTTGCTAACCACTTGGAATGTCTTACTCAGCTTATTTTCAGTTGCCTCCATTGGAGGCTCAGTTTTGGTTACAATTGGTCTCTTGGTTCTATTGGAATGGCAGTTAAATGTTGTGGAATCTTTATTCGCGTCAGCTGCAGTAGGCCTCTCTGTTGACTTTACCGTAAATTACTGCATTTCATATCATCTGTGCCCGCATTCTGACCGTCTCAGCCGCGTGGCATTTTCCCTCAAACAATTGAGCTGTGCCACTGCAATGGGAGCCTCTACTATGTTTTCTGCAGGAGTAATAATGTTGCCAGCAACTGTATTGGCATACAGAAAACTTGGTATATTTATCATGATGATTAAATGCATCAGCTGTGGCTTTGCCAGCTTCTTTTTCCAGTCTATATGCTGTTTTTTTGGCCCTGAGAAAAACTGTGGACAGATATTGTGGCCTTGTTCCAACTTAATAAAAGAATATCCTGATAACGCAAAGCCAAATGGCACATTTACATGTAGTGGAAATGAAAAACAGAACAGACTAAGAAAAGTTCCTGAAACCAACACAGAAAATGAACAATATGAGCTACAGCCTTTAGCCAGACACCTTAGTGACAGTTTTGACAACAGCACTACCACTAGTAGGCTTTCCAAACGACCTTCGATTTTGTCTGAGGACATGCAGTTATCAGACAACAAGTATACTAGAACAGGAGCACAGCAAATTCAAGCTGAAGCCCAAGAAATGCGTGATAACACTACCAGCCACAAAGTTTTCAGCCATTGCTCTGCTCTGCAGACATCGTCTCCCTACAGAAATTTAGCAACTGAGATGGAAAAGCCAGAAGAATCCTGTAGACAATGCGTTTGTCAGAGAATGAACAGTAAGATATGGAATGGATCTGTGGTGGACCATGTTCATATACACAACACACAGGCTCAACCCAACAGCTTGCAAAGCCCTAAAGATGACAGTCCAATCCATTATCCCCCAGAAAAGAGCATTCGTATGTATGAATATTCTAGATGCCTCTGCTCTGTAGGTAGCTCGTTTGATGCTCTTGACTCAAACGAAACATGTCTAAGTGATATTGATCAAAGCACTAAGTTGGAGTCAGCAAGATGTTCACCAGATTTTCTTGATGTTCCTGATTCCCCCTATCATGATGAAAGGGGAAATTTAAATGGGAAAAGAGAAACTCTAAGACTAGCTTTAAGGGACACAGTTTTTGATTCACCGACATCTAGCAAGCAGACTAATATGTTATGGAAAATACAGTCAAATCAAGATGATGATCACCCTGTTGTTCTCCCAAACAGCAAACCAGACATGCCAGACATTTGGATTAGGAGATCAAGTGAACAAAGTTCTGACTATATGAGCTAAAATGTCTTTATTTCACAAAAGAACTGCAAAATAGTTTCTTAATTTTCATTGTCTCATTTGAATTGTGAATCATGGTTTGTGTCGGAAACCAATGTGATGTGCTCAAAAGGACCACCCGATTTTATTTTTCTCGGTGTGTGCTAGCCGGTTTGGCTGGTCTTTCATATCGAAGTTAAAGAGTAACTCATCAACACTGAAAATAGGTTATTAATGCACAAACCAATCATTTAGATCACTGACTCTAAAGCTTACAAAATCTGTCCTTTACAACTGGTAAAACAGCTTATTCTGATTCTTGCAATGTTGTTTGGTGGCAAAAGTAGAGAGGCCAGCAGCAGACATTTCATTTGATAGACTTTCCTCACTGTCTTCATTATTAATGTTGCTTGATTATGCCTTTGGTCCATGGGTAGTTTGGCCAAACAGGTCAAAACATTTGGGATTTTGAAGATATCAAATCCGAACCACACTGAAGTAAATTAGGAGAAATTAGTGTTTATTTCTGGCCTCCGAAAGGGAACTACTGCAGCCAAATGCAATATAAGGACATGAAGCATCAACCACATGTCTAAGGAATTTGCTGCTGTTTAAAAAAAAAAAAATAATAATTTCTGTACAACATGGAAAAGATGCAAATCCTTAAATTGACATCTTTGTGGGGTCCTTTAATGAACATGATGTTACAGAATCACTAAGGACGGGAGTGTACAAATGTTGCAACAAAAATGAACCCACCTGTTGCATTCAGTGGCAGTACCTGCGCCAAACACAACCCATTCACGTGAGTGCAGCCACACTACAACAGCATGTAATGCATGTGGTTGTGGCTAGGTGGTGTGCCATTTACAGGATCAAAACAGGCATTGAGGAGACATCTTTATGCCTGTCAAACACCTCCATCCATTCAGGACATCATTGTGTAAACCTAGCTTAAGGGTCATTTCTGGGACTCCTATCAGTGACATTGTACAGGGTGGGCCATTTATATGGATACACCTTAATAAAATGGGAATGGTTGGTGATATTAACTTCCTATTTGTGACAAATTAGTATATGTGAGGGGGGAAACTTTTCAAGATGGGTGGTGACCATGGCGGCCATTTTGAAGTCGGCTATTTTGAATCCAACTTTTGTTTTTTCAATAGGAAGAGGGTTACGTGACACATCAAACTTATTGGGAATTTCACAAGAAAAACAATGGTGTGCTTGGTTTTAAGGTAACTTTATTCTTTCATGAGTTATTTACAAGTTTCTCTTTGTTTACAGCCATTGACATGTCGCCGAGGTTAACACGTGCGGAGCGGATAGAAATTGTGTTGATGTCTGGTGAACGCAGTAACCGGGTCATTGCAGCAGATTTCAATGCAAGACAGCCTACGAGACCACCTATCTCCCATGCTACAGTTAGCAAACTGCTTGCTAAGTTTAGTGAAAGTAAGGTTCAGTGGTGGATTTGCCAAAATGTGGACGCATAAAATCTGTCACTAAGAGCCCTTTCACACTGGTGCGTTTTTGCAGCGTTTTTGCGGTAAAAATAGCGCTATTAAAACGCTCCAAAAACGCCCCTCTCCATTTAAATGAATTGAAAACGCTGTAAAATCGAGGGAAAATAGCGGTGTTTTACCGCTATTTTAACGCTCCGCTATAGGCGTTTCCAGTGTGAAAGGGGTCTAATGAAGAAACATCAGTGGCTGTCCTAGCTTCATTCAGCAAGAGCCCACAGCATAGCACTCGCCGCATGTCACTGGAGAGCACATTGAACACTTTTTATAAGTGGTCAGAAACTTGGAAATAACTCATGAAAGAAGGTTACGTTAGAACCAAGCACACCATTGTTTTTCTTGTGAAATTCCCAATAAGTTTGATGTCACATGACCCTCTTCCTATTGAAAAAACAAAAGTTGGATTCAAAATGGCCGACTTCAAAATGGCCGCCATGGTCACCACCCATCTTGAAAAGTTTCCCCCCCTCACAAAGTTTCCCCCTCACATATACTAATGTGCCACAAACAGGAAGTTAATATCACCAACCATTCCCATTTTATTTAGGTGTATCCATATAAATGGCCCACCCTGTACATTGTGCAAATTTGGCAACCTTTTTTAAAAATACCTTTGTACACAACATCAGCAGTACCCCAAAATATTTTTTAAACAAATTTCACTCAAATTAAACAGCTTTTTTATTTTATAGTATGAGCTTCAACTGGAGTCAGTTTAGAAAACAGTATTAGCTATGCATTGGTTTGTTCCCCCAAAAAAACATATTTGAAGTAAAAATTCTCTTCACAGTAAGCATCTGTCATGGTAACCAAAAATGTACAGATTCATATTTGCAGGTTAAAAAGTATAACATAGCAAGTGTCATCCCTTTGGCTATATATAGGTATAGTTTTTCAATTAGACCAGTCAGGTACCACATTTGAATGGCAGCACCTGCAAACCTGAAAGGTTAGCTAGAAGGCCCTTGAAGACATCTTCAGAAAAAAATAAAATACATTTTTAATTTGTAAAACAGAGAATTTTATTGTTTGATTATTGATACATTATGTTTTTGGTGTGGCAGGAGAAGGTGCTAGATTAGAAGAAGACATGAATTGGCTTTGTTAGCTTATTACAGATGTAATGTAGCAAGAGGAGAATGAAGGCAGAAGTAAAACCAGTAGTAGCAGCAGCACAGCCACCTAGCTTAGTGTGTGTTCTTAATTTTGTAAGTACAGTATATGCTCCATCACACACACACATCTGCATGCATCACCTAATCGGTGGAAGTTACCAGGGGGTGTGGAAGGCAAGAGAGATCCAAGCCAGGTTCATTTTGATAAAATTCCGGTGGACAACATTGCCTGTTGACAGATGGATACATCTCTCAGTCACCACCCCTACACCTTTTCTGTTAAGACACTTGTAGTAAAGCAGGCCAGCACCCCTAGCACGTGGCCTGCAAGCTCCTGCTACTGATCCATGTTAAAGGATGCATGTTGCTGGTAAGCGTACTGGAGCCAACATACTTGTTGACCACATTGGACAAGCCATGCCTGTGAGGGCTACATAGGCCAGGCCTGTTGCTGCTTTTAGAAGAAAATTTGCAATGCCACTCTTAGATGTCATGTGCGGGTTGTGGTTCTGCTGTTTTTGCCTGCTTATTTGTCTTGGCAAGCAGAGCTAAGACAGGTAGCAGAGGCTTACATTGGGAAAGGCTTTGTGCAAGCACATTAGAAGAACCTCCTCTTAGTGACACAGAGCATGGCAGAAGGCCGATGGAGGGGTCTTCCCCAAAATGAGGCTTGAGCTCTGGGCAGAAGGACCTTGAAGTTGGTGGAACGAGAACTTTTCTCAAATTTTTGTTGTCGGGAATTCCGACAGAAAAAGTCAGATGGAGCCTACACATGGTCGGAATTTCCGACCAATAGCTCACATCGAACTTTTGTTGTCGGAAATTCCGACAGTGTGTACGCGTCATTACCTATACATAAACATCGTCACTGTATATTTACACATGACAGCATGCGCAATACTGCATTATCAGTGTTGGTTGGAGTTATCTTTAAAATATCTGAGGCTAGATAGATATACAGCATCTCACAAAAGTGAGTACACCCCTCACATTTTTGTAAATATTTTATTATATCTTTTCATGTGAATACATTGAAGAAATGACACTTTACTACAATATAAAGTAGCAAGTGCACAGCTTATATAATGCCCCATACACGCGGAAAATCTGACAAGAAAAGTCAGATGTGAGCTTGTGGACGGAAATTCCGACAGCGTGTATGCTCCATCTGACTTTTCCTGTCGGAATTTCTGCCAATAAACATTTGAGAGCTGGTTCTCAAATGTTCAGACGGAAAAAAATTCCGATCGGAAATTCCGATCATCTGTGGCAATTCCGACGCGCAAAATTCTGGTGCATGCTCCTAAACAATTTGAACGCATGCTCGGAAGTTTCGTAGTGTTCGTGTACGAACATACGGTAGTGTACGTCACCGTGTTCTTGACGGTCAAAAGTTCAGAGAACTTTTGTGTGACCATGTGTGTGCAAGCCAAGCTTGAGTGGAATTCGGTTGGAAAAAAACATCCAAGGTTTTTCCAACAGAAAATGCAATCATGTGTACGTGGCATAACAGTGTAAATTAGCTGTCCCCTCAACATAGCTCATCACACAGCCATTAATGTCTAAAACACGAGCAACAAACGTGATTACACCCCTAAGTGAAAATGTCCAAATTGGGACCAAAGTGTGAATATTTTGTGTGGCCACCATTATTTTCCAGCACTGCCTTAACCCTCTTGGGTATGGAGTTCACGAGAGCTTCACAGCTTGACACTGGAGTCCTCTTCCACTCCTCCATTTCCAAAAGACAACCTCTGGATATGATGCTGAGCACGTGCACTCAACATCTTTGGTCAACCATGACGAGGCCTGTTCTGAGTGGAACCTGTCCTGTTAATCCGCTGTATGGTCTTGGCCACGATGCTGCAGCTCGGTTTCAGGGTCTTGGCAATCCTCTTATAGCCTAGGCCATCTTTATGTAGATCAACAATTCTTTTTTTCAGATCCTCAGAGAGTTCTTTGCCATGGAGGTGCCATGTTGAACTTCTAGTGACCGGTATGAGAGAGTGAGAGCGATAACACCAATTTTAACACACCTGCTCCCCATTCACACCTGAGACCTTGTAACACTAATGAAACATGAGACATCGGGGAGGGAAAATGGCTAATTGGGCCCAATTTTGACATTTTCACTTAGGTGTGATCTCACTTTTGTTACCAGCGGTTTAGACATTAATGGCTGTGTGTTGAGTTGTTTTGAGGGGACAGCAAATTGACACTGTTATACAAGCTGTACACTAACTACTTTACATTGTTTCAAATTAAAAATGTCTTCAGTGTTATCACATGAAAAGATATAATAAAATATTTACAAAAGTTTTTGAGGCAAGTGCTTTCAGAAAGCACTTGCCTCTAAAGTTGCACCAGCGGATCGTAAATCCCCCGGTGGAATTCAAATTCCGCGGCTAGGGGGCGTGTAGAATTTAAATCAGGCGCGTCCCCGCCCCGAACGAACTGCGCATGCGCCGTCCGCTAAATTTCCCAGCGCGCATTGCTCCAAATGACGTCGCTAGGACGTCATTGTTTTCGACGTGAACATAAATTACGGCCATCCGTATTCGCGAACGACTTACGCAAACAATGTAAAAAATTCAAAATTCGACCCGGGAACGATGGCCATACTTAACATAGGATACGCCGCATATAGCAGGGGTAACTATCCGCCGGAAAAAGCCAAACGCAAACAACGAAAAAAAAAAGCGCCCGGCGGCGTTCGTTTCTGAATCGGTGGAAATCCTCATTTGCATATTCGTCGCGTGAAAAAAACTAAATGCCATCTAGCGGCCGGCCTGGAATTGCAGCCTAAGATCCGACGGTGTAAGTCACTTACACCTGTCGGATCTTAGGGAGATCTATGCGGAACCTGATTCTATGAATCAGGCGCATAGATCCGACCGAGGGAACTCAGAGATACGACGCGTATCAGGAGATACGCCGTCGTATCTCTATCTGAATCCGGCCCATGGTATATATACATATATTCTTATTTATAGTGTGTAGCCATAGTTATGCCCAAAATTCCTTTTCTGAATGGATATTCTACAGGAGAGACTGATAATCACCGTTATTAGATAAAGGGAGACTGGAGACCACAATCAGTTAATATAGGGTGAAGCCTTTTGCCCTCTCCAAAATCCACAATAACTATGAATGCGGATACTGCACCGTAGTTTTCATATCATTGGTTTAGTAGTTCCAGCTTTCACCCATTACGGCGGGCAAGTTGTGCCAACCTTCAGGTTTGTCAAGGGTTTTATTAGAGAAAACCTCATACCTGGACCTGTAGAAGACTCTGCCAGAAACTTTTCGTGCCACAGATGTATTAGTACACCAAAGTCTGTATCCCAGAGCCCAGACCTCCGCAGAGAGACATTACAGGCAAACCTTGTTTCTTCTTTACATGAGGCCCGCGTACCAACCATCTTAAGCCTTTGATATCAGCCCGAGGAATGGATCCGGTTATAGCTCCTAGGTCTCTGCACCCAGACCATCAAAAGAGCATTTTTCTTCTTAGCACATGTTGAACGTGATCAACCACATTAAACACTGGCTAAAAAACTGAGGTACGCTCCATTTGGGAGGGGTTATATAGGGGAGGAACTCAATTTTAATTGGGTTTGCCAGTGTCTAATCACCTGTGGTGACTACATAACCCATTAAGTAATTAAGGCGCTGTGTCCCATAATGTATGAGCAAGAAAGTAATTTCAGTATTGTAACATGTTCCTTCACATAATTTAAAAGGTCACTAATACTATTCTACTATTCAGGAACATTCTTATATCTATAAAAAAAAAAATGCTGTTTTATTCCCATTTGGCATTACAACTACTGTTGCTGTATGTACTATGTTATCAGGTATTTTAATGCAATCATGCCATGATAATTACTCATTTGGTTCTCCCATTACTTGCCTTTATCCAAAAATTACAGTTTTCTGCCAGTGTCTAGTGTCAATACTTCAGTCCAAATTCCTTTTCTTGATACTTGTTCCAGGCCAGTGACTTAGGTAAAGCATCAACATTACAGCCATTGAACTAGCATTTTTCGGAAGGAGAGGTCAGAAGTGGCAACCCACATATTTCTCTCATGGCAGGGGCACTTAAAAAGGATATGTTGGAAAAAATATATATAAAATTCTTTTTATTGATTTTTAGTTTTCATTTTTAGCAACAAAGTTGCTTTAAGCTAAACAAGGTTTTCACAAAGACAATTTGCAGTTGCTTATGAAACGGTTGATGAGTAGAAGTGGACTACTATACATTTTTGAATATGAAAAATGATTGTCCGTATTGAACAGAGGTTTTACATGTTGGTCAGAAGCATTAAAAATCACCCCTTGTGGAAAATAAAAATCATCTCTTAGGGGCATCATACATTATATGAACCTTAATTGGCCCATGAATGACCACCCTAAAAAAAAAAATGGATAACCAAAATGTGCGTTTTCTTGATTTTTGTAAATTTTTGCTTTCATATATCTGTAAGTGTAACAAATAACTATTATATATTTAAAATATAGCAACGCTTTACTTAATTGTATACAAAGTATTACATGTTTTATTCTTCATCTTATTTATGATTTTTAGATTCTCAAGAGTCAAAGTAAAGTTAAAAAGAGTCAACTGTGACATATACGCAGTTAAGGATTCAATGTATAGACAAGTTGGTTACCAGCAGACAACATAATTATATGTATCATATCAAGATAACAGGTGAAGGAAAAATGAGATCACCAAGTAAGAGGTCCAACAAGTAGCATCCTAGAGGGAGCCCAGGTCTGCCGTTGTAGGAAGCCAGTGAAAAGACAAATATAGGATTTATTTATTTTTCTTTCTTTTATTTAAACTTTAAAATTTTTATCAAAGTCAGATCTCATCTCATCTTCCATCTTTTCCCATCAAGACCTTCCAGTGGAAATGAGCAAACTTTAAAACAAATCCACTCTATAGACACTGCATCAGGCTATGTTAGATATTGTTCTGTCCAGACCAGCTTTTTTCTCTGTAGTTTGAAAAGTTAATCAAATATAAATCATAATTTCCAGGGCTGTACTTTGCTGTTCGACAGAATGCTGCATAAAAACCCTAATAAAAATGGTATGGCATATGGAAAAACTGGTTTATTCTATTACCTACCCCTCACATTCTGAAGATAAGTTACAGTGCATGAGATCAGAGGCCAACATGGAGACACCACTGGATGCCAAAAGAAATCATTTTTTTGGTCCTGCATTGGGCCTAAACCTTTTCTGAACTCACAATGACAATAAAAGGCATAGTAATCAGGATGTTTTGGAAGTTTTTTACAAGCATATGTATTCTCAGTGTTTAAAGGCCACATATTAGTGCAATACAGTCTAGAATCAGAAATAAAAATGTTTTGATAAATACCATCTACATTTATAGTGAACCAACAAATGTCTACGCACAAATTTATATCGTATTGAGCTAGATATGCAATCTTCTTTAAAATAATTGATGAATATTTCCATACAAAATGTATTGCTAGTGTATTCTGTATATATGACTTTATTTATAATTAAACAATTATTTTGTGTACTTGTGTAATATCAAACCAGAAAAAAAGATAATTTTTTTTTTGTGCATTGCAATCTAGAAATAAATTATATTTCAGTATGCAGTGTAGGAAAACCTTGTGTTTTTTTTTTGGCTTAAATGCATGTATTGAAAGTGCTTCCCATGATATATGAAAGATATACTTAAGTCTGGCATCACTAATCTGTAGATAATCTGTTGAGTGTAACCGTGTGCATGATTTGTCTGCTTCTAAAGCCTCGTACACACAATCGGATTTTCCGCAGACAAAGTGTCGGACTTTTGTCCAAAGGGCGTTGTCCAAGCCCGGGGGCGTGCATGGGGGGAATTGACTGCTTGCTGGGGGGGTTAGGCTCATTTGTTGGATGCTGCCTGGGTCACCAGTGTCTATCCATGCTGACCTCTAAATGACCTACCAGACCCTACCAGACCCCTACACTGACCCCAGTGACACATATACACTTACCCCCCTGACACATATACACTGACCCCCTGACACCTACATTGATCCCCCTGAAACCTACACTGACCCCCCTGACACCTACACTGACCCCCCTGACACATACACTGACCCCCTGACACATACATATGTAGCGCTACCCTCTCAGGAGCCGCTGATTGTTTTGGGATCTACTCTCTTTACTTGGCTCACCCCTATTTAACTGGCTCGAACCCAACCCTTGACACATCAGAAGTCTGCTGAGTGTATTGTGACCCCTGCTTGACTGGGGTCACAATAGCAGGGCATGCAACATGCAATGACAATGTAACAACAATATTACCTGCTTTTAGGGATGGTCCCTCCAGACGAGAATAATACACTTCACACAGTCAATATATTTAAACCAAAGAGAATGAGTTTACTTTATGTAGACTAGGAAAAGCAAACATAGGTTTAAACCACAAGCAAACAACAGTTATGCAATGACACGATATGATTCTGCAAGGGCCCTTGCGGGAATCAGTAAGCAATAATAATGACAAGATCTAAGCTAAACAATGGTACCATTCAGCTAAGCTAATATAGGCAGTCTATGCTCGCGAGCTTCCTCTAGCGGGCAATTCTGCAGAACAGCTGAAGAACGTCTCGAGACTAAAGTCCACGTTGCGGCCGGTTGGTGCACATTAGATTTATAATCCGCAAGTGGCAAACGATAAAAGAACATTAACTAGACAAAGTATCTTGAACAACGACGTGGGTGAACTGATCGCTCGTCAGCGTCAGTCACTTCTGCATAAACAACTATGAAATAGAGAGGGCCTCTAAGTTTCAGCTAGAGGCCAAACACGTGTCTCCGGCTTGTAGGGTAGCACTAAGTTAATTGTCAGAAAGGGAGGATTTGAGGTTGAGCATGTGCTCTCTCACCCGACAGGCCCGATCCGCCTGAGTTCTACTCAAAAGGAATGCGTTGGTAGATCACTACTCCACAGCAAAAGGTCTCCGGCATCAGGTTCCCCACAGTTTCAGACGTCAGCTGGGTGGCCTCTCCGATCTCCTGGAACACGAGCTGGGTATGGTGGTCTTGCTTCCTTCTGGATGGCTGGTCTCTCGGGGGGGGAGTTAGGCCTAGCAGTACGGCGGTGCTGTCCTCCACAGCTCCGCAGAGGAGAAGATGCAGGTCCAGAGAGAGAGAGATCAACCCCTCCCATTCCTTAAGTAAGCTCCCCCATCAGTCTGTGCGGAGGTGTCACATGTTCCGATAACTCAGGGCATTGTGGGATATGTAGTATGTTTCTCCTAAGAGTCAATGGAGTCCATATCTCCCGCTACTTGCAGTCCCACAATGCATAACTTCTTAAAGGTATCTTACATATTTACAAGCGTGAATAAAGTTCCAGCGGGAATCCAGGCCTGTCATTATACTCTGACAGGGTGACCCCGCTACACACTCCCCCCACTCAAAATCTTTGGTCCCCAAAGAGGGCGACAGTATGTATCCTGATACATGCTTCTCAAAATACAAGCGGAGAAAAGTTTGTTAGATTATGCAAGGCAACAAACACTGTGCATTAGTTCTAACTTTGCTCAAAGCTAAACAGCTCATTGACTGACATAGAGTGGACAGGGGATCCTCCCACCAATCAATGGGTACGGGCAGGCCACTCTGTCCACTGTTTACCAATACTAAGGTATTAGATTCAGATGTGTCAGGGGGTGAGCAGGGGTTATCCTCCACTAAATTTGCAGCTGGAGGATCACACAAGACATTAGACCTCTTTGAGGTAAGGATAGCTTCTTCAGAACACTCTCCCAATTGGCTATAAGTCAGTCTCTTTGGGGGATGAATGACTCTTCTTTCCTTTGGTTCTTTCGGTATTGAGGAGATAGGAAGAATAGGGTCTATTTCATTATTCTGAAGAGCAGCATCATCCTCTGTTTCTGACACAACAGATTCCACATCTCCTAAATAATTTAAGTCTCTATTTGGCGGGCTTGAGGCCTCCATGAAACCTTCTGTAGAGTACAAATCAACATCATCTCCCAATTCTTCATTAAGTGCATTCTGGGGTATAAATTCAGGGGCCTCCGACCGAAGTGTCCCACCACTTGTCACTTCAGATGAGGGCAGGAACGAAGTACTAGGCTCTGGTTGTTGAGAGGACCATAACCACTCTGACCCTATCCATTCATCTGTAGACTCTTCATCTTCCGAATCTGAAGGTATTGTTTGAGACCTAGTAACTGGCCCAGAGGGTCCAGATGTGGAAGGTAGATCCAGGGGGTCAGAGACCAAGGGTATTCGAACAGCTTCAGTGAGGAGCAGTAAGTGATTCCTGTGCCAGGTCTTTAAAGGGCCTACACTTGCTTCTGGTCTGATCTGATATACAGGAAGGCCAGGTAGCTGTTTACATATGATATATGGCTGAGACTTACAGCGATCAGCCAGTTTGTGCTTTCCTGGAATACCTAGGTTCCTTAGCAAAACTCGGTCTCCTGGCTGTAGATCCTGAATCCGGACTTTGAAATCAAAGTTTCTTTTGTTCCTTTGTCCCCGTTTTTCAGAGCAAACATTAATCGGTATAGTGAGTACCCGGTTGCGTCGCTCATGGTGCAATTGTATGCATGCACTATGGCTGCTATGTGCTTCCTCCAATGTTGCTTCTTTTCTGCACTCAATGTCCCCAGCATATTCAAAAGAGTCCTGTTAAATCGTTCAGGCTGGGCATCCCCCTGGAGATGGTAGGGAGTGGTTCTGGTTTTGTCTATGTTCAGCAAACCCAACAGTTTTTGTATCAATTTGCTTTCAAAGTCTCTCCCTTGGTCAGAAGGGATTCATTGTGGTAATCCATAATGTACAAAAAACTTCTCCACCAAGACTTTAGCCACTGTTGAGGCTTTCTGATCTTTGGTTGGGTATGCTTGGGCATACCTGGTGAAGTGGTCGGTCACTACCAGAACATTTCCTATTCCACTCAGATCAGGCTCCAAGCAAAGAAAGTCTATGTACACTAACTCCAATGGACCCTGACTTTGAAGGTGGCCCATTGGGGAAGCTTGACGAGGTAAAGTCTTTCTTTGGATACACCGGATACAAGAATGGCAATATCCTTCAACTTCAGCCCTCATGCCAGGCCAGTAAAACCTGTCCCTGACTAACTGGAAAGTCCTCTCAGGGCCCAGATGGCCATGCTGGTCATGAAGCGCAGCTAGTACAATCTCTCTGTGCTTACTGGGCAGGAACATCTGCCATTTCTCTTCGGGACTTTCAGAGGGGCCCCTTCGGTAGACCACCCTGTGATGGAGCTGCAGCCTGTCCCACTCTTTATGCACCAGCCGTGCTTCTTTGGAAGGGCTGGCAAGGAGCACTGTGCTGTCACGCAGCTTTTACTGTCTAGCAGTTATTACATGTTATGTTATTATGTTATTTGGTATGATCTTTACCCCCCTGCTGTTCTGACTAGTTTGGTTGCTCCCACCCACCATTTCCTGCTCTAAACCCCATCTTTGCTTAGTTGCTTGAAAAGTCTGCAGAGTGTGGGAGCTGTGTATCTTCATTGTAAATTTATCTATGGAAAAGCCTCTATGTTTATATCCTTGTTACCTTGAAGCATAAAGAAGCATTGGAAAACACCTCTGGAGTCTTTATTCATTGAGTAAGCTGTCTGTTAAAGTCATCATTCAACCTGCTGCATACATCCTTACAGACTGGGTCTACAAGAAGCTTGTCACAGGTACAACCGATGCTGATACAGAACAGTAAATTTCCAGAAGAATCCATCACACAGCTATCTCTGCAGCTTCAGAAACGTGAGTAACCACGTGTGTGTGTGAAGAACAAACATCCTAACACAGGATACCATCTGCAGGCTGTGCACTGAGAGTTAGGCCTGTGTGTGACTTCTGCAGCCACCATTACTCTGTGTATGAAGCCAGCCTTCTACTGAATGCTCCATAACTGTTCACTGCCAGGGACTTTTGCCTTTATTGGGGAGCAATAAGTACCTTTTGAACTGCTCAAAGACTGTATCATAGCTTCATCAAGTCCCTAGGATTTATCATTGTCAAGCTGTTTTTGGTTGTGAATCCAATACCTGAATCTACTGAAATAACTGTGTATTCCTGCCTGTATAAAGTGATAGTGAGCTGAGCCATCCAGTCTGAAACAGTTGCAGCACTAGATGTCACAAATATCCAGCTCCTCAGTTCAATCTGCCTAATATCAGAAGTCACTACAGAGCTCAGCTCTGGCAGATTTGTAACAAGACACCAAAACTACAGAACTTGTCATTATGTCTGATAGAGATCCCACAGAGTCACCTGCATTTAACCAAGATAAAGCAGACTCCTTACTTCATTCTGCTCGTCCCGCTAGAGGCCCTCATCCATCCTTGAAGGCAAGAGAGGTGTATGAAGAAAGTAAGGAAGAAACATCTAGTAACCTGACTGCATTATGGCATAAGACTTTAAGTTGTATAAAAACCGCTAATGAAACTAGCAACAATCCTGAGCAATTGAACACTGCTCTCTCAAGGGTTAAGAAGGCATTTGCGAATTATAAAAGACTTTCTGAAAAGTTCTATTCCCTATTGTCACATTCCAGCATAGAGGAAGCCGCAGTGGAATTAAAGGACTTTACTTCTACTGACCAGCAGAGGCATAGCACATATCTTGAAGCAAAGGCACAGATAGAAGGTAGATTAGCACAGCTACATGAAACTACATCCTGTAAATCTGCTTCTTCCAGACACTCAGGAAAATCTTCTAGATCTGCCCGCTCCTATCATAAATCCTCTTCTAAGTCACTGCGGTCCTGCTCTTTAAGGTCAACACTGAGCGACCAAATAGTCAAAGCTCGCCAGAAGGTCGCAGCAGCCCAGGTTCAAGCCGCCTGCTCTGAAAGAGAAGCAGCCATCAAAGCAGAAGCTAAACGCATTCAAGCAGAAACAGAGGCTCAGCTAGAAATCCTTCAGAAGAGTAAAGAAAAGGAAGTAGCATTGGCGGAATTATCCGTCTTGGAACAAGCCCTATTGGAATAAGAAGGAGCAGCTTGTCCCAGCTTGGCTGCTTGTCAAGACCCCATTGAAAGGACCCTACAGTTCGTCTTAAGCCAGAACCACGACATCACAGTCCCACCTACAGTTGGAGATTTTTCTCATAATCGTCCAGCATGTGGACCAGAAGGCAACGTGTCACAAAATCAAGCTGGTCAACTAGACACACCTGCTAACAGAGACACTCCGCAACTACCGCATGTCACAAAATCAAGTGAGTCAACCTACGCGGCTCACGTGCCACCACAACCGTATGCGAATAGAGATTACAAGGGTACAGCAAAAGACTACAGGATGAACTCTATGACCCCTGTGATACAGTTCTCTTCAACTTCAAATGCTCAGAGACCTTCAGACATCAGACCCTTACCTAGATTGAACCCATCTGCAACACCTTTCGCTCCACCAACCAGCCAACTTCAGATACCAACCATGGCTCAAGCCGGCGCACCATCAGTATCCCCGGTGGCTATAAAAACTGAAAGCATCAACGCTACGGAGCTCAGCAAGAGTATGGCTTTACAAGAATTGATCACAACTGGACTGTATAAATTTGATGACCGCCCAGAGAACTACAGGAGTTGGAGATCTACATTTAAGGCGGTAATCAAGAGCTTGCCCGTTGAACCTCAAGCAGAACTCGATTTACTAATAAGGTATTCGGGGCGACAATCTTCAGAACAAGTAAAGAGACTTAAATCTGTTTACATCTATAACTTTAACGCAGGCCTTGATGCTGCCTGGGAACGTCTAGATCAAGACTATGGGAGTCCCGAAGTCATTGAATCTGCCTTATTCCAGAGACTAAACGACTTTCCTAAGATCTCTGTTAAGGACAATCATAAGCTTAGAGAGTTAGGTGACCTCCTTCATGAACTTGAAATTGCTAAGCTAGATCCTAGTTTACCAGGTCTTAGCTATTTAGACACTGCTCAGGGTGTGAATCCTATTGTAGCAAGGTTGCCTAGTTATCTTCAGGGAAAGTGGACTAGTGTAGGATCAAAATATAAGTATGAACATCATGTTTCCTTCCCTCCCTTTTCTTATTTTGCAGAGTTTGTGCGGAAGGTTGCAAAATCCAAGAATGACCCAAGCTTCTTCTATCCAGATACAACCACCACTCCTTTAACCACTTCAAGGGGTATTGCCACCAACAGTAAATTCAAGGATTTAAAGTATCCTATTGCCGTGAGGAAGACAGAGGTAGCATCCAACGCCTTGGCTACAGGCATAAAGGCAAGCAATCTTAATCAACAGTGTCCTATCCATAATGCGCCACATTCTCTCTCCAAATGCCGTGCATTTAAGGACAAGCCTATTGAAGAACGCAAGTAATTTCTCAAAGAGCATAATATCTGTTTCAAGTGTTGTGCATCCTCCGATCATTTAGCAAGAGACTGTAAGATCACCATCAGATGTTCTCTGTGCAACAGTGCCAAACATGTGGACGCTCTTCATTCAGACCTGTTCAAAAGGAAACCTTCATCCGGCAGCAACCCCAAGTCTACACCAGATGATGGCGGGGAGAGAACTGAGCAACACGCCAACCCCGTAACCACAAGGTGTACAGAGGTATGTGGAGAAGGGCTTCATAGCAAGTCTTGTAGCAAGATATGTCTTGTAAGGGTTTTTCCTGAAGGATGCCCACAAAATTCCATAAAAATGTATGCCATACTCGATGATCAGAGCAATCGCTCATTGGCCAGTCCAGAATTCTTTGACCTATTCAACATTCATGGAGAGGCCTGGTCCTATACCTTGCAGACATGTGCAGGAAAGATCAATACTTCTGGAAGAAGAGCCCATGGCTTCATAGTGGCATCAGAATATGAGGACATAGAGTTTCCTTTTCCAACTCTAATCGAATGTGATCAGCTACCGAACAACAGAGAAGAAATCCCCACACCAGAGGCTGCACGTCATTACCCCCATTTAAGCCACATTGCTGACTACATTCCACCACTTAACAAGGATGTTAAGATCTTGATTCTACTAGGGAGAGACGTTCCTAGAGTCCATAAAATAAGAGAGTTGTGTAACGGTCCAGACGATGCTCCTCAGGCCCAGAAACTTGATCTTGGATGGGTGATAATAGGAGAAGTCTGTTTAGACCAATCTCACAAGCTCTTGGATGTAGCTTCCTACAAAACCAATGTTGTCTATCGGTCAATGAAATGTTCATCGCATTATTATGCGAAGGAAAGACTTGATTTTAAAAACGAAGTTCCATATCAAGCACTCCAAGGTATAAACTGCAAGCTCACTTCTCAGAAGGACCTTGGTGATTCAGTGTACCAGACTACTTGCGATGACAACAAGATTGCCCCTTCAGTCGAAGACAAGGAGTTCATCAAGATTATGGATGAAGAGTTCTTCAAGGACAATTCCAACAGTTGGGTAGCTCCATTACCCTTCCGAGTACCAAGGCTTACTCTCCCTAACAATCGAGGACAAGCTTTAACCAGATTTGCTGCACTTAAGAAAACTCTCTGTAACAAACCTGAGATGCAAGAGCATTTTCTAGCATTTGTGCAGAAGATTTTAGATAACCTTCACGCTGAACCAGCACCAGACCTATTGCCTAAATGGGAGAAATGGAGAAACTCCATGAAAGTACTGAAAGAACTTAATATCCCACGCTGCTATTCACCCACTTCAACTTCAAGAAGTCTGAGGAAAGAGATTCACGTCTTTTGCGATGCATCTACCAAGGCTATAGCGGCTGTCGCTTATCTCAAGATCATAGATCCCTCCGGGAGATCCTATGTCGGTTTTCTACTAGGAAGAGCCAAGTTAGCTCCAAAACCTGCTCACACTATTTCAAGATTAGAATTGTGTGGCGCAACCCTAGCCGTCGAAGTCGCAGAGTTCCTGCAAAATGAAATGGACGCTGAAATTGATCAGGTTAAGTACTACACCGACAGCAAGGTCGTACTTGGCTACATATGCAACAGCGTAAGGAGGTTCTATGTGTACGTGGCTAACAGGGTAGAACGAATAAGGAAAGTCAGTAGACCGGAACAATGGAACTATGTCCCGACTGGTTTGAATCCCGCAGACATTGCAACGAGGTCAGTGTCAGCAGTTGTCCTCACGCAAACCATTTGGTTTTCAGGACCCAAGTTTTTATCGGACCAGTCTTCTACAAACTCAAAAGAAGATATCGATTTCCACCTGGTGGATCCAGATACTGATCCAGAAATCCGCCCTGAAGTGATAACATTGAGTTCCATCTGCTCAAGCGGAAACTTGGAAGCAAGACGCTTTAAACGTTTCTCTTCTTGGAAAAGATTGGTCAAGATTATAGCAAGATTGAGACATATTGCTCAGACTTTCCGCAAGACCAATCAGACATCGTCTTGTCATGGATGGCACACTTGCAAGGAGTCACCCAATGCGTTAGAGTACGAGAACGCAGAATTGTTCGTCATACGTCTTGTGCAAGAAGAAGTCTTTGCAGAAGAGATTAAATGCTTGAGAGGCAATAGACCAGTCTCAAAGAGTAGCCCACTACTCAAACTGAACCCAATAATCGACGATGAAGGCATGCTTCGAGTCGGTGGACGACTATATAAGTCAAACCTGCTAAATGACCAGCGAGCTCACCGGATCCAGTGGCCAGTTGGACTTATTACAAAGGCCATCACCAGTGATGATGGAAGAGTCCGAAGTGTGGAAGTCAGGATCGTTAAGGATGGGGCTTCAAAAACCTTCCTGAGACCAGTCACAGAGACAGTCCTAATAATGCCTGCTTCCAAAAATTCTGATTCAGTGTTATGTGAAGGAGTCACTTAAGACCTTTAATATAGCTAGCTTATAGACTTGAGAAGGCTAGATAGCATGTTACTGTATGCAATGTTAATAATATGTAAAAGAAAAACAATGTAGAGTATAGTGGTATCTCACGATACCAGGCGGGGAGTGTGCTGTCACGCAGCTTTTACTGTCTAGCAGTTATTACATGTTATGTTATTATGTTATTTGGTATGATCTTTACCCCCCTGCTGTTCTGACTAGTTTGGTTGCTCCCACCCACCATTTCCTGCTCTAAACCCCATCTTTGCTTAGTTGCTTGAAAAGTCTGCAGAGTGTGGGAGCTGTGTATCTTCATTGTAAATTTATCTATGGAAAAGCCTCTATGTTTATATCCTTGTTACCTTGAAGCATAAAGAAGCATTGGAAAACACCTCTGGAGTCTTTATTCATTGAGTAAGCTGTCTGTTAAAGTCATCATTCAACCTGCTGCATACATCCTTACAGACTGGGTCTACAAGAAGCTTGTCACAGGTACAACCGATGCTGATACAGAACAAGCACACTTGGGTCCTGATCCTCCAAAGCCTTTAAGACCAGTTTACAAAGGGGATCTTCTTCTTGATCTTGCCTCAGTTCTTTCTTCGATAGTTGAGGCAAGTCCCCACTCTTCATTTGGGTTACGTTGCAGTAGAACTTGGGCATCCCTGCTGCCAGAACTCCTATCTCTTCAGCTCGGGACCCTCCCTTGGTCTGTAACTCAGTCCCTTTGCACAGTGCCCGCACCCCTTCAGAGGTTATTTGAGTCCACTCCATCTCTGAGGCAACTGATCCATGGGGTCTCCTGGAGAGGGCATCAGTATCTTTATTTCCCGCTCCTGGGCGGTACTTCAGGCTGGAATTGAAACCCGAGAGGGCTGCTAACCATCAATGTCCCGTTGCATCCAGCTTGGTGGTGGTTAACAAGTAAGTGAGTGGGTTGTTGTCGGTTCTCACCACGAATTCGGCTCCGTATAGGTAATCTCTCAGCTTACAACAGCCCACTTCAACGCCAGGAATTCGAGTTTGTGAGTTGGATAATTCTTCTCAGATGAGGTTAAACTCCTACTCACATAAGTCACTGGGCGTAGACAACCGCTGTGCTCTTGGTACAACATTCCTCCTAGCCCCTCTCTACTGGCATCCACATGTAACTCATAGGTTTTTGATGTGTCTGTGTAGGCCAGAACAGGGGCAGTGGTCAAGTTCTTCTTGAGTTGAACAAACGCCTCCTCACATTCAGGAGTCCATTGATCACGAATGGATTCTTTGGATCTTCGGGGGCCCAGGTGGAGCTTTACCGGTTTCTCAGATTCAGAAGCATTATCTTCATCTTCTGTCTTTAGTAGCTTGTTTAGAGGTCTGGCGATTTTTGCGAATCCCTCCACAAATCTCCTGTAGTAAGAGCAGAACCCCAGAAACTACCGTAATTCCATCACATTTGTGGGCCTAGGCCAGGAGGTAACTGCCTCCAATTTTTCTGGGTCTGTTGATATTCCCTCTGCAGAGACTATGTGTCCCAGATAGTGAACAGACGATTGATAGAACTGACATTTTTCTCTGGACAGCTTCAGGCCTTCATCATGCAGCCACTTCAGCACTTTTTTAAATCTCTGTTCGTGTTCTTCCAGAGTCTTCCCAAACACAATAACATCATCCAAGTACACCAATACTTCAATCAGGTTCATATCATCTACAGTTTTCTCCATTAATCTCTGGAAAGTGGCTGGGGTGCCCGATAGCCCTTGGGGCATGCGATTAAATTCAAAGAATCCCACTGGGGTGATGAAAGACGTCTTTTCTCTGTCTTCCAGGTGCATGGGAATTTGATAATAACCACTCTTCAGGTCCATTACACTGAACCATTTAGCTCCTGACAGACTCTGTAGTGCGTCCTCAATCCGAGGGGTAGTATACTGATCAGGGATAGTCCGCTTGTTGAGGGTTCTGTAGTCGATGCACAACCTCAAAGAGCCATTTTTCTTCCTCACCACTGCTATGGGAGAAGCATAAGGACTCCTGGATTCTTGGATAGTTCCGGTCCTTTTCAACTCTGCAAGCTGTTCCCTGAGATCTTCCAAATCCGTCAAGGGAACTCTTCGAACTCGTTCCCTGAAAGGTTTGTCCTCTTTCAGTCGGATCCGGTGGGTGGCGCTTTTTGCACATCCGACATCAAACTCAGTCTTCGAGAATATCTTCTGCCACCTACCAAGTTGAGCTTCCATTCTCTCCTTCCATCCTGGGGGGGGGTTCAACACCATCAGGTTGATGACTCTTCTTTGAGTCTTCTATCTTCCTGCCTTCCTCTAGATCGGAAGGGCCAACGGGGGTAGCTTGATGCACCCAGCCCAGTAGCACTCTGGCTGGCACTTTCACAGAGTTGATAGTGGTATTTCTGATGTTGACGGATACTCTCCCACGATTTTTCTCCAATACCTTTAGCGGGATCACTTCAGGTATCACTTCCAATCCTTCTGAGGGTCCACCCGGGTAGGGTTTAAGAACAAGAAACGGGCCTGTTTGAGACCAGGTAAGCTTTTCTGAGGCCCTGAGGCAGGTCATTTCTCCGGGCTGTAGGATCCTCATGGTTTTTCCTAACCGCCAGATCCTTCCCACTCCTTCTTCAGGGGCCTTCCTCTCCATCACCAGCTGGTGGTACACTCTTCTTAGCATCGGATGGACCCTTTGAGCTGAGGCCCCCGCTACTTCAGGTAAGGGAGTCAGGAGTCTTCGGACCAAAGTCATGTTCGTCCCTATGATGAGGGAGCTCTTATGGGCCCCTTGTGGCCAGGGGCAAAATATCGCTAAGGTGTCAAAAGTTTCTGCTACTCCAGCTGTCCAGGGATTAAAGGTCAATGCCCCATATTTCCAACTTTTCTAGCTTCTGCAAAGGCAAGTGAGAAAGGCACTTATCATAGAAGTCTCTATACAGAAGAGTTACTTGTGCCCCGGTATCCAGGAGGGCTTTGGTGTAGATCCCCTCCACTTGAATGGGCACTAGTGGAGAAGGCCCCACTAGATTTTCAGGGAATTTCCGAGGTGTAGTTGTCCCTCTTCCTCCTGTAACTTGTATTCTCACTCCTCCCTTGCGAGGATCCCTTTTGGCCCCTATCCAATCATGTGGGTGGGAATTTGAAGGTGGTCTTGGAGGGAGTTTCTCTTACTACCTCTGTCCCTCTGTTTCTGGTTTCTGGTTGGAGCTGTCTACGATAGGCGGGCTCCCGGTTGACTCCTTCACCGGGGCCCTCTGAAGTTTTCCGCCGGCCTGTACATTGGTTGGGTGACACTGACCGGGCTGGGGCAAACTTCTCTGGTGTGTCCTATCCCTCCGCAGTTTAGACATGAAAATAAACCTTCTGGGCTTATTCTGCTGATCGTAAGACCCATAGGCGGGCTTCTCGGTTTTATTCCTTCTGGCTTGGTAAGGGGAAAACCCTGCTTGTCTGGTCAAAGCAGATACCACTTCATCAATTGAGACACTTGTGTCCTTAGGAGCTCAACTTGGGGATCACAGTCCTCGGTGGCCACGACACGCACTCGTGCAGGAGTTTATGTGGCTTGATACTTGTTATTTTGATCTAGGAGGTCCTCCTCCTGTCGAATGATCCGAATCAGATCAGGATACTTCAACACCCCGCTTCCTCATTGGGTTCATAACTGAAAGACAATGGGATGCATGGGCTGAGCTCCCCTTATCACTTGTTGGAAACAAGTTTTATCCACTTGCCTTGAATCTATCCCTTTCTTTAACAACATTCGGTGCAGGATCTTATCCAAGCGGCCAACAAATTCAGATAGCTTTTCTCCCTTCTTTTGGAAGCAGTGTTCTAATTGGCAACGGAGCTCACTGATGTTTTCAGTCCTTCTGAACACATTCTGTAAGACGTCCAGATAATCTTGGGCAGTGCAATTATCTTTACTAAGCTTGAGGTTGCGTATAGCCTCTAGGGCTGGCCCTCTGAGACTTTCCATAATCCTCTGCTTCTTATTCTTTTCGGGGACTCCCCATTCTTCTAGAGCTTGGGCGGCATGATCCATCCACTCCTCAAAACCATCCTCTGAGGATGGCACAGGGTGTTTGCTGGAGAAGATTCTCAGTTTTCTATATCCTGTCACCAAGTAATCTGGGGAATCCTTTTTGCACTGGGCTACAATTTCTTCCAGGACAGCACATAACTCTGGTTTGAGATCTTTAAGTGGTGGATTGGCAGACCCCATCTTTTTTTTTCTGAAGTTCCATTGGGTGCCGGAGCACTAGAGGAAGTAGAAGCATTCGTGTTGGAAGAAGTAGGAACAACTGACTCTTCTTCAGGTTGTATCAGGAAAAGCTCTGTGCCATGGGTGGTCTCCACACTAGGGGTTTTAAAACAGTTTGGAAAATGTTTCCATTCACATAGGGCAAAGGTGTGTGGGTTTGCATCATCCACCCTCGTGTCGTCACCCAGAACTTCTGATCCGGGGACAACGTTTTCAGAGTACCTCCTCTTCGGTCCAAGCTTCTCCCCGCACTTCTACCACTAAGCCTTTTTCTACAGGAACATTCTCTTCTATGCATCACTTGGATGCGGTGGCTGCATCCATGGCTGATCTTGGCAAGGGTGAGGTTCAGTTGTAGGGGAAAAATTTGATTGTTGAGAAGTAGAATCCCAGACGAGCCCCCACGTGTAGCGCTACCCCCTCAGGAGCCGCTGATTGTTTTGGGATCTACTCTCTTTACTTGGCTCACCCCTATTTAACTGGCTCGAACCCAACCCTTGACACATCAGAAGTCTGGTGAGTGTATTGTGACCCCTGCTGTGCTGGGGTCACAATAGCAGGGCATGCAACATGCAATGACAATGTAACAACAATATTATTTCTTTTAGAGATGGTCCCTCCAGACGAGAATAATACACTTCACATAGTCAATATATTTAAACCAAAGAGAATGAGTTTACTTTACGTAGACTAGGAAAAGCAAACATAGGTTTAAACCACAAGAAAACAACAGTTATGCAATGACAGAATATGATTCCGCAAGGGCCCTTGCGGGAATCAGTAAGCAATAATAATGACAAGATCTAAGCTAAACAATGGTACCATTCAGCTAAGCTAATGTAGGCAGTCTATGCTCGTGAGCTGCCTCTAGTGGGCAATTCTGCAGAACAGCTGAAGAACGTCTCGAGACTAAAGTCCACGTTGCGGCCGGTTGGTGCACATTAGATTTATAATCCGCAAGTGGCAAACGATAAAAGAACGTTAACTAGACAAAGTATCTTGAACAACGACGTGGGTGAAATGATCGCTCGTCAGCGTCAGTCACTTCTGCATAAACAACTATGAAATAGAGAGGGCCTCTAAGTTTTAGCTAGAGGCCAAACACGTGTCTATGGCTTGTAGGGTAGCACTAAGTTAATTGTCAGAAAGGGAGGATTTGAGGTTGAGCATGTGCTCTCTCACCCGACAGGCCCGATCCGCCTGAGTTCTACTCAAAAGGATGCGTTGGTAGATCACTACTCCACAGCAAAAGGTCTCCGGCATCAGGTTCCCCACAGTTTCAGACGTCAGCTGGGTGGCGTCTCCGGTCTCCTGGAACACGAGCTGGGTATGGTGGTCTTGCTTCCTTCTGAATGGCTGGTCTCTCGGGGGGAAGTTAAGCCCAGGCTTAGGCCTAGCAGTACGGCGGTGCTGTCCTCCACAGCTCCGCAGAGGAGAAGATGCAGGTCCCGAGAGAGAGAGATCAGCCCCTCCCTTTCCTTAAGTAAGCTCCCCCATCAGTCTGTGCGGAGGTGTCACATGTTCCAATAACTCAGGGCATTGTGGGATATGTAGTCTGTTTCTCCTAAGAGTCAATGGAGTCCATATCTCTCGCTACTTGCAGTCCCACAATGCATAACTTCTTAAAGGTATCTTACATATTTACAAGCGTGAATAAAGTTCCAGCGGGAATCCAGGCCTGTCATTATACTCTGACAGGGTGACCCCTGACACATACACTGAACCCCCTGACACATACACTGACCCCCTGACACATACACTGATCCCAATGACACATACACTGACCCCCTGATACATACACTGACCCCCTGATACCTACACTGACCCCCTGACACATACACTGACCCCCCGTCATATACAAAGACCCCCCTGTGACATGTGACAGTCTTGACACTCCTGCAGCTCAGCTCGTCCTCACCTGCGTAGTGTAGCCCAGCTCATACCGACCACTTCACAGCAGGCTGCACGCATCAGGGAGAGAGAGACAGGGAGAGAGAGCCAGGATGTGAGAGCCGCTCCGCTGCCGGGCCATTTACACACCCATGAGCGGGGATCAGCATCCAGTGCCCAGCGCGGCCGCAGTGTTATTCCTGCCTCCTCCTGGACCGGCGGCGCCTATGATGGACGTCACACGTCCCGCATTTCTCAGCACTGGACCAGTGGGACGTCCATCATAGGAGCCGGGTCCCGGAGGCGGGACTATTTGTACATCACGTCAGTATTGTCACTCGCATAAGCGGCAAATCGTTCCCCGTTGCCTGTGGAAATGGTTAAGGACTAATAAGGCTATTAGGGATTATCGAGACTCTGGGCTTTTCGAGGGCACACTCGGGCCTCCAGCCCCCCCAGCCACCCCCTCCCGACGCCCCTGGTTTGGATAAAGAAGAGTCCATTGGACACCCAAGCTCATCTCTAGTCTCTACGAATATTGGGAGAACCACTGGGCTAAGAGCTCCAGACTCAAGTAAGCCTACCATCACCATATCTATTCGGAACTGATTGGTGGAGTTGTTGTTTTTTTAAAAAGTAGTATTGTCAAAAGACTAATGCCCCGTACACACGATCCGATTATCGGACGAATGATCGTCCGTTTTATTTTGTATGCTAATCTCATGTTGAATCTGATGAGTTTACTAAAGTCACGAAAATTCTCATACGGCAGAATAAAAAAATCGGAAGTGATGTCATGTGTTGTAATGCATTTGTATTGCATTTTCGAACGATAGCTGTACTGATTATACGAAAATCGGACGATCTGGCATCGTACGAAAAAGATTTTCGTGCATGTCCGATAAATAAAATCGGATGAACTGTCCTGATCGGCTCTGGGAAGCGCTGTACTAATGATCCAATTATCGTACGATCGTTTAGAAAGCGGCATTTTCCATACGATTTTCGGATCGTGTGTACGGGGCATAACACAGAACCATAGCCCATAACAAAGACAGAGAAACAGTATGAAATTGTTGCAGTATATTTTAAACTTGACATATTTTGTGGCTTTGAGAAAGGGTTAACTATTCACCCTTGTAGGTAGATTCACAAAGAGTTAGGCCGGCTTATCAGTAGATAAGCCGACCTAACTCTGAATCTACGCCAGCGTTTGTTTAAGCGTATGCTCAAACAGAGATACGCTTAAACAAAGCTAAGATAGGCCGGCTTGCGCCGTTCTATCTTAGCTTGTAATTTTTTCGATGGCCGCTAGGTGGCGCTTCCATTGCGGCCGGCGTAGATTATGTAAATGAGCTTTTACGCCGATTCCCGAACGTACGCGAGCCCGCCGCAGTCGATTAACGTCGTTTCCGTAAGGCCTTAGGCGGCCTAAAGTTATTCCACCTATGAGGTGGAATAACAATGTTAAAGTATGGCAGCCGTTCCCGCCGCGAGGTTCGAATTTTTAACGTCGTTTGCGTAAGTCGTCCGCGAATTTAGGAGTTACGTCGTTTACATCCGCGTCGAAATCAATAGGCCCGTACGGCGTACTTAGCCGCAATGCGTACTGGGAAATGTAGTCGCCCGGCGCATGCGCAGTGTCAAAAAACGTCAAAAAACGTGAGGTCAAGCCTCATTTCCATACAACACCCCCCCCCCTCCAAGTCATTTGAATTAGGCGCCCTTACGCCCTCGTTTGAGGCTACGCCGCCGTAGATTAGCAGGTAAGTGGTTTGAAAATCACTACTAGCCTAACTAATTTACGGCGGTGTAGCCTAAACAGGCTAGGCTAGACCGTCCTAAAGATAAGCCTTTCTACGTGAATCTACCTAACAGTGTTCAATTGCTCTGTTAAGCCTGAAGGGCCTAAGTGGCCAAAGTTTTCAGAGTTTTTAAACTTAGTGGCATCAGCTCTGTTTTTTCATTTCATAATTTTTTCTTTGAATGCAAAGGTGTTATCATTAGCAGTGTTTGTGGTGTGCCTACGTTGAGAGGGTAAAGTCAGTGTACAAATTTTTTTCCAAACATAAGAGAGATATAATATGCACTGTACATTGTCCCAAAACATAAAATCAATAAATCTCTACAAAGTTTGTCCAATGTTCTTTGGCTAGTTGATTTTGTTCTGGCTTCAATATGAAACATAAAGATTTCACTGCACATTTTAAATACTCGTAGAATCATTTTGCACTAATTATTGGAATGTTAATACCACAGGCACAAAAATGTATCTGTGGAATACACTAATGCCGCGTACACACGATCAGAATTTCCGACAAGAAAAGTTCGATGTGAGCTTTTAGAAATTTCGACCGTGTGTAGGCGCCATCAAACTTTTTCTGTCGGATTTTCCGACAGCAAAAATTTGAGAGCTGATTCTTGTCGGAAATTCCGATCATCTGTATGCAATTCCGACGCGCAAAAAAACTTGCCTGCTCGGAAACAATTTGACCCATGCTCGGAATCATTGAACTTCGTTTTTCTCGGCTCATTGTAGTGTTGTACGTCACTGCGTTCTTGACGGTCGGAATTTTGTGTGACTGTGTGTATGCAACACAAGTTTGAGCCAAAATTCTGTCATAAAAAAATCCATGTAATTCCACGTTTTGTCGTAATTTCAGATCGTGTGCACGCGGCATAACTCTTTATACAATATGTGTTATGAATCTGCAGTAATGTTTTGTGTCTGTCTGCTTACCTCTGGTCTGTGTATCAGCTTAGGGACTGCGCTCTCACACCTGCATGTTTAAATAATCTTCTCTCAGCATGGCCCCATCCAAGCCTTTAACATAAACACTATTTAACACTGTGCACTGCAAGCCAGCCTTGCCCGAGCAATAGTGTGTTTAGGCTCCCCTGTGTGTTTCTTGTCATGGGCTCTAGGTTTGATTCCATGTACGGATTTGGCTTGTTCTCCCGATTACCCCTGTCTGCTTGTTACCCTGAACTTTGTTGTGTTCTCCTGACCATCCCTGTTTGCTTGTTACCTGACCCTTGGCTTGCCCTTCTGACTATGCCATGTTACCCTGCACTGCTGTTTCCTTTCCATCCACCAGAGCCTGCTGTGAGCATGAGCTGGGAGACCCTGGGGGCCATGACTTGGAGTCAGCTGCAGTGAAGTCCATCCTCACCATCAGAGGCTCTGGTGAAAATCTGCTTGCTCTTAGACTCTGCACCCTGGGGAATCTATGCTCCAGCTCCCTGTTCGATCTGTGTCGGTGCTTAGATGGAGCTGTGTCCCTGAACCACCTAGAGCTTCATTACAGCACTCACCCGAAGGGTCTACAAGCTTAGTGGTGCGCTCCAGACCCCAGCGGTTTGCATCTGTCACCTGGCCTCAGATGACCTGACAATAAGGGTGGGCAACACATTTTTTTCATATGAACTCACAAACTAGACACTATTGCCTTGTCATCATCAGCACATATGCAACACCTACTGTCGGGATCATACGTAGATCATAAGTTGAGAACATAATATTCCCTTTTTTCAAAATATATAGGGCCAGATTCAGGTAGGGAGCGCGGAACTCTGCGCGGGCGTAGCGTATCGTATTTACACTACGCCTATGCAACTTTGACAGGCAAGTGTATTATTCACAAAGCACTTGCTCCGTAAGTTGCGGCAGCGTAGCGTAAATTGGCCGGCGTAAGCCCGCCTAATTCAAATGTGTAAGATGTGGACGTGTTTTATGTAAAATCATCGTGACCCCACGTAAATGACGCTTTTTACGAATTGCGCATGCGCCGTCTGTTAAAGTATCCCAGTGCGCATGCTCCAAATTAACCCGCAAATGTCAATGCTTTCGACGTGAACGTAAATTACGCACAGCCCTATTCGCGAACGACTTACACAAACAACGTAATCGACGGAAAATTCGACGCTGGCCCGACGTCCATACTTAACATTGGCTGCGCCTCATATAGCAGGGGTAACTTTACGCCGGAAAAAGCCTTACGTAAACGGCGTATCTGTACTGCGACGGCCGGGCGTATGTTCGTGAATAGTTTGAGCATACGCTTAAAGTTGCGACGGCGCGGATTCTGACTTACGACGGCGTATCTACTGATACGTCCGTCGTAAGTCTTTCTGAATCCGGGCCATATGCTTTAGTTGATTTCATTTTATCACAGACCAATTGACTTTAGACATTTTTGCAGGTATCTTGTCCACAAATCAGTTGATTTTAGATAGTTGTAGTGCCCTGCTCTAGGCTGGATACATTTAGTTTTTGGTTCCGTCTTTTCTTCGCTGAGCAGCAATTTATTTTTCACTTCTGAACAGAGCTATCCATAAATCAGGTGGTTGTTTGCTCCTGTCTGATTTTGGAAGAATTAGAATAGGAGGGTCAGCCACAGGGATATGTCTTTTAATCTTACCTCCGCCAATCCCCCAGAAGGTGGTCTATAGAGAAGTAACATTTTTGGTTGGGGCTATTCAGAGTATCTTCTCTTGGGAAATCTGCTGGAGGACACTATCTTATGAAGCTGGACTGGATAAAGACCCCGTTCACCGAGGAGTGTCATAAGGAAGCTAGTTGGAGAGTTGTCTCTGGAAATCGTGGCCCCTCCAACAGGCTAAAAGTACTACGTGTTTTTACAGTGTCTTTACAAAGTCACATCGCAGATTTCTTTTTTGGGCCAAAACATTTTCAGAAAATGCAAGAAACTAAGTGGATGTAAACCCGCTCTCATCCTTTCTAAACTCCTGCCATAGTGCTGATCTATAAGGATATAGATGCCTCCTGCATGTATCCTTGCCTGTCAAATGTTTCCCCTCTGTCTGTTATGAGAGCTGAAAAACTGCAGATTTTGTGTGTGGATCTGTTGCCTGGAGCTCTGTGGGTGGAGTCGTGATGTCAGTAGACTCCCCGCCCTCCTCTACACTCCCCTTGTCAACATACATTTTTTCCTGTGTATTCCTTACACTAAATTCTGCTATGATCACTAACATCCAGTCAAAATACAAAAAAGTAACCACATGAATTCAGAAAAGGAGTGGGGGTGATAATTAAAAAAGAATGCCTGTCTCCAGGCTAGTGCATGAGATATGTAAATAACCTGTCACTCACAGCAAGGGGGTCTAACGGACTAAGGTTTTTCTCTGTAAGTCCGTTTTATTTCACTGAACAATAAAAAAGGATTGCTCAGAGCTGGATTAACTCTGTATGGCAAGACTGGGCACAGATGATAGCAAATCTTATACTGTACATTGTGACATCAAAATAAAAAATTAAAAATGTCGGGTTTACATCCACTTTATTAATGAAGAATTTATTTAAACCATTGGGGTTAACCTAACAACCAGTAACTGTTGAGACAATAAGTAATTGGACTGCTATGAGTTGATCCCATCTCAGTCATTTCAAAGGACTTTAGAAATACTTTAATCCATCCTGGTCAGTGGGAAAAAAAATAAACAAAAAAAGACAGACAACTGAAATCCAATATTTTTTACTTTCTGCTATAAAACATGTCCAATATATATATAAAAAAAAAATCAAATTTATGTAAAACTAAAATGTACTTAAAGCGGAGTTCCACCCAAAAGTGGAACTTCCGCTAGTTTGTTTTCTCTTCCCCTCCGGTGCCATAATTGGCACACTTCTGGGGAATCAGGGGCTTTAGTAGGGGGTCAGGGGCTGTAGAGGGGGGTCAGGGGCTGTAGAGAGGGGATCAGGGCCAATAGTGGAGGGCCATAGGCTGTAGTGGGGGGGGGGGGGGGGGGGGGTCAGGGAGTAAAGTTTATAGTATTGTACTGTAATTCACTTAAGATTAGGCAGTAACTCTGGACTGGCTGGCAGGTAACTCTGGGCTGGCTGGTGGGCATCTCTGGGCTGGTTGTTGGGCATTTCTGGGCTGGCTGGCGGGCAACTCTGGGCTGGCTGGCAGGCATCTCTGGGCTTGTTAGCGGACATCTCTGGGATGGCTAGCGGGCAACTCTGGCCTGGCTAGCGTGTATCTCTGGGCTGTCTGGCGGGCAGTCTGGGCTGGCTGTAGAGAGGGGATCAGGGCCAATAGTGGAGGGCCATAGGCTGTAGTTGGGGGGAGGTCAGGGAGTGAAGTTTATAGTACTGTACATTAATTCACTTAAGATTAGGCAGTAACTCCAGGCTGGCTGGCAGGTAACTCTGGGCTGGCTGGCAGGCATCTCTGGGCTTGCTGCCGGGCATCTCTGGGCTGGCTAGCGGGCAACTCTTGCCTGGCTGGCGGGCATCTCTGGGCTGGCTGGCGGGCAACTCTGGGCTGGCTGGCTGGAGAGAGGGGATCAGGGACAATAGTGGAGGGCCATTGGCTGTAGTGGGGGGGGTCAGGAAGTGGCTAGCGGGCAACTCTGGCCTGGCTGGCGGGCATCCCTGGGCTGGCTGGTGGGCAACTCTGGGCTGGCTGGCTGGAGAGAGGGGATCAGGGCCAATAGTGGAGGGCCATAGGCTGTAGTGGGGGGGGGGTCAGGGAGTGAAGTTTATAGTACTGTACAGTAATTCACTTAAGATTAGGCAGTAACTCTGGGCTGGCTGGCAAGTAACTCTGGGCTGGCGGGAATCTCTGGGCTGGCTGGCGGGCATCTCTGGGCTGGCTGGCGGGCAACTCTGGGCTGGCTGGTGGGCAACTCTGGGCTGGCTGGCGAGAATCTGTGGGCTGGCTGTTGGGAATCTCTGGGCTGGCTGGTGGGCACCTCTGGGCTGGCTGGCGGGCAACTCTGGCCTGGCTGGCGGGCATCTCTGGGCTGGCTGTTGGGCATCTCTGGGCTGGCTAGCGGGCAACTCTGGGCTGGCTGGCTGGCGGGCATCTCCGGGCTGGCTGGCGGGCATCTCCAGGCTGGCTGGTGGGCATTTCTGGGCTGACGGGAATCTCTGGGTTGGCTGGCGGGCTACTCTGGGCTGGCTGGTGGGAACTTTGCCTTTTCACTTTCAGCCTCTTCACTGATGACAACCCCGGGAGGCAGCTCTGCCTCTTTCAGGCCATACTGCGGCTGCGCAGTGCGGGATGTTTGTACTTGTGAGGTACTTTATGTACACTTGCGCGATTGTCCATACTCGTGAGTGTACTTAAAGTGGGATAAGAGTTTTCTTTGAAGTATAAAAACATGGGGGAACTAATGCGCAAAACCAACCTAAACAAGGGCACAACAAAGCTAAAATAAGAAAATCAAACTAATAATGCAGCTGCCACGACTAATAGTGTTCACACACTTAAAGCAATTAATGACAAGGGGGGGTGTAATGGCGCTTGCAACAGGATCTAATTAAAACTAAATACCAATAACGATTTCCATAATGTGAATAAGTTGTCAGGAAAATGTGCTCCACTGGTTCCTGTGTAAAATGTGTTCCACTCTGAATAAAATCAAATACCCACCCAACATTAACTGAGTAATGTGAAGAGTAATAAGAGTGGATAAATGATGATAAAAAAGAAAAATGGGCCAGTGACCCGCACAATATTAATAGCGAGTGATCTGGAATCGTTCAGATAAAATTAACAAGCAGTAGCTATCTTCATAAACATATAACATATATAGTGCAAATATGCAAATGGACTCAAACCAATCCAAAGTGCATAGTGCAATAAATTAATATTATCCATAAAAGTGAAAAAAACATCAAAAAGTGGAAGAAATATAAATAATAAAATTCCAATCCATGCATAAAAGTGAAAAAAATTCAATCCATAAATGACTGCAGTGAAAAATGTCCCATATAATTCACCAAGGAATTAAAAAAAAAATATCAAGAAATGTCAATATAAAAAAATATATATATAAAAAAAAAATATATATATATATATATAAAGAAACGTGTCCAGTGCAATAATAACGTGGAAATGAAAAACAATCCAATCCAATAGTCAAACAAAGAATGAATGAATATAAAGTGCATCTGTGCTTCACTTCTATTAAGATTCCATGATGAGTGCTTCAGTGCAAAGTAAAAAACGTGCTTCCAAAATGACAGACTCCAAACCTTTCCACAGTGCAGTAGTGAAGATTGAAATAGTTAATACAAGCCCCTTACCTTGAAGCGGCTTGTATGTAAGCCTTATAACATGTAAATGAAGGATGTCCCACAGCCAGCCTGGCGTTCTTACACTGCATAAACAGAGACCTGATCCCAGCAATGGCACTCAAAAAGAACACAAGGAGGCTTCCCTAGCGTAAGACCATTCACAATTTAATGAGTGAAAACAGTTAAAACACTTACAGACAGAGCTGTATAAACAGTGTGTAGTACGATCGGGTCTCCGCTCTGCGGCCGCGAGCGGATGAAGTCACCAGCAATCCTCCTCTTCCTCACGCGTATCGTAACGAACACACGTTACTTAATCATAGGATCCTATGATTAAGTAACGTGTGTTCGTTACTATACGCGTGAGGAAGAGGAGGATTGCTGGTGACTTCATCAGCTCGCGGCCGCAGAGCGGAGACCCGATCGTACTACACGCTGTTTATACAGCTCTGTCTGTAAGTGTTTTAACTGTATTGGATTGGATTGTTTTTCATTTTCACGTTATTATTGCACTGGACACGTTTCTTTATATATATATATATATATATATTTTATATATTTTTTTTTTTATATTGACATTTCTTGATATTTTTTTTTTTTTTTTAATTCCTTGGTGAATTATATGGGACATATTTCACTGCAGTCATTTATGGATTGAATTTTTTTCACTTTTATGCATGGATTGGAATTTTATTATTTATATTTCTTCCACTTTTTGATCTTTTTTTCACTTTTATGGATAATATTCATTTATTGCACTATGCACTTTGGATTGGTTTGAGCTCATTTGCATATTTGCACTATATATGTTATATGTTTATGAAGATAGCTACTGCTTGTTAATTTTATCTGAATGGTTCCAGATCACTCGCTATTAATATTGTGCGGGTCACTGGCACATTTGTCTTTTTTATCATCATTTATCCACTCTTATTACTCTCCACATTACTCAGTTAATGTTGGGTGGGTATTTGATTTTATTCAGAGTGGAACACATTTTACACAGGAACCAGTGGAGCACATTTTCCTGACAACTTATTCACATTATGGAAATCGTTATTGGTATTTAGTTTTAATTAGATCCTGTTGCAAGCGCCATTACACCCCCCCCCCCTTGTCATTAAGTGTTCGTTGAAGCCTGCCCCCACAATAACAAAAAAAGCACTCTCTCTCAGATATCAATGCCACACATGTGCGGTGCTATCCTTACATTGACATAGGTGAAAGAGTGCCTGATTGGGGCTTTGAATTGGAGTGAGAACTGCAGTTGTGTTGGTATAAAGGAGCATCAATGACTGGAGCATCAGCTGACACATCCTAGAAGCAGGGTGGGGGAATGGCAGTTGTGTTGGTAGAGAGGAGCGTCAATGACTGGAGCGTCAGCTGACACATCCTAGAAGCAGGGTGGGGGAATGGCAGTTGTGTTGGTAGAGAGGAGCGTCAATGTCTGGAGCGTCAGCTGACACATCCTAGAAGCAGGGTGGGGGCCTAGAAGCAGGGTGGGGAAATGGCAGTTGTGTTGGTAGAAAGAAGCATCAGCTGACACATCCTAGAAGCAGGGTGGGGGAATGGCGGTTGTGTTGGTAGAGAGGAGCGTCAATGACTGGAGCATCAGCTGACACATCCTAGAAGCAGGGTGGGCGAATGGTAGTTGTGTTGGTAGAGAGGAGCGTCAATGACTGGAGCGTCAGCTGACACATCCTAGAAGCAGGGTGGGGGAATGGCAGTTGTGTTGGTAGAGAGGAGCGTCAATGACTGGAGCATCAGCTGACACATCCTAGAAGCAGGGTGGGGGAATGGCAGTTGTTTTGGTAGAGAGGAGCGTCAATGACTGGAGCGTCAGCTGACACATCCTAGAAGCAGGGTGGGCGAATGGCAGTTGTGTTGGTAGAGAGGAGCATCAATGACTGGAGCGTCAGCTGACACATCCTAGAAGCAGGGTGGGCGAATGGCAGTTGTGTTGGTAGAGAGGAGCGTCAATGACTGGAGCGTCAGCTGACACATCCTAGAAGCAGGGTGGGGGAATGGCAGTTGTGTTGGTAGAGAGGAGCGTCAATGACTGGAGCGTCAGCTGACACATCCTAGAAGCAGGGTGGGGGCCTAGAAGCAGGGTGGGGAAATGGCAGTTGTGTTGGTAGAAAGGAGCATCAGCTGACACATCCTAGAAGCAGGGTGGGGGCCTAGAAGCAGGGTGGGGGAATGGCAGTTGTGTTGGTAGAGAGGAGCGTCAATGACTGGAGCGTCAGCTGACACATCCTAGAAGCAGGGTGGGGAAATGGCAGTTGTGTTGGTAGAGAGGAGCGTCAATGACTGGAGCGTCAGCTGACACATCCTAGAAGCAGGGTGGGGGAATGGCAGTTGTGTTGGTAGAGAGGAGCGTCAATGACTGGAGCGTCAGCTGACACATCCTAGAAGCAGGGTGGGCGAATGGCAGTTGTGTTGGTAGAGAGGAGCATCAATGACTGGAGCGTCAGCTGACACATCCTAGAAGCAGGGTGGGGGAATGGCAGTTGTGTTGGTAGAGAGGAGCGTCAATGACTGGAGCGTCAGCTGACACATCCTAGAAGGAGGGTGGGGGAATGGCAGTTGTGTTGGTAGAGAGGAGCGTCAATGACTGGAGCGTCAGCTGACACATCCTAGAAGCAGGGTGGGGAAATGGCAGTTGTGTTGGTAGAGAGGAGCGTCAATGACTGGAGCGTCAGCTGACACATCCTAGAGGCAGGGTGGGGGAATGGCAGTTGTGTTGGTAGAGAGGAGCGTCAATGTCTGGAGCGTCAGCTGACACATCCTAGAAGCAGGGTGGGGGCCTAGAAGCAGGGTGGGGAAATGGCAGTTGTGTTGGTAGAAAGGAGCATCAGCTGACACATCCTAGAAGCAGGGTGGGGGCCTAGAAGCAGGGTGGGGGAATGGCAGTTGTGTTGGTAGAGAGGAGCGTCAATGACTGGAGCGTCAGCTGACACATCCTAGATGCAGGGTGGGGAAATGGCAGTTGTGTTGGTAGAGAGGAGCGTCAATGACTGGAGCGTCAGCTGACACATCCTAGAAGCAGGGTGGGGGAATGGCAGTTGTGTTGGTAGAGAGGAGCGTCAATGACTGGAGCGTCAGCTGACACATCCTAGAAGCAGGGTGGGCGAATGGCAGTTGTGTTGGTAGAGAGGAGCGTCAATGACTGGAGCGTCAGCTGACACATCCTAGAAGCAGGGTGGGGAAATGGCAGTTGTGTTGGTAGAGAGGAGCGTCAATGACTGGAGCGTCAGCTGACACATCCTAGAAGCAGGGTGGGGAAATGGCAGTTGTGTTGGTAGAGAGGAGCGTCAATGACTGGAGCGTCAGCTGACACATCCTAGAAGCAGGGTGGGGAAATGGCAGTTGTGTTGGTAGAGAGGAGCGTCAATGACTGGAGCGTCAGCTGACACATCCTAGAAGCAGGGTGGGCGAATGGCAGTTGTGTTGGTAGAGAGGAGCATCAATGACTGGAGCGTCAGCTGACACATCCTAGAAGCAGGGTGGGGGAATGGCAGTTGTGTTGGTAGAGAGGAGCGTCAATGACTGGAGCGTCAGCTGACACATCCTAGAAGGAGGGTGGGGGAATGGCAGTTGTGTTGGTAGAGAGGAGCGTCAATGACTGGAGCGTCAGCTGACACATCCTAGAAGCAGGGTGGGGGAATGGCAGTTGTGTTGGTAGAGAGGAGCGTCAATGTCTGGAGCGTCAGCTGACACATCCTAGAAGCAGGGTGGGGGCCTAGAAGCAGGGTGGGGAAATGGCAGTTGTGTTGGTAGAAAGGAGCATCAGCTGACACATTCTAGAAGCAGGGTGGGGGCCTAGAAGCAGGGTGGGGGAATGGCAGTTGTGTTGGTAGAGAGGAGCGTCAATGACTGGAGCGTCAGCTGACACATCCTAGAAGCAGGGTGGGGAAATGGCAGTTGTGTTGGTAGAGAGGAGCGTCAATGACTGGAGCATCAGCTGACACATCCTAGAAGCAGGGTGGGGGAATGGCAGTTGTGTTGGTAGAGAGGAGCGTCAATGACTGGAGCGTCAGCTGACACATCCTAGAAGCAGGGTGGGCGAATGGCAGTTGTGTTGGTAGAGAGGAGCGTCAATGACTGGAGCGTCAGCTGACACATCCTAGAAGGAGGGTGGGGGAATGGCAGTTGTGTTGGTAGAGAGGAGCGTCAATGACTGGAGCGTCAGCTGACACATCCTAGAAGCAGGGTGGGGGCCTAGAAGCAGGGTGGGGGAATGGCAGTTGTGTTGGTAGAGAGGAGCGTCAATGACTGGAGCGTCAGCTGACACATCCTAGAAGCAGGGTGGGGGAATGGCAGTTGTGTTGGTAGAGAGGAGCGTCAATGACTGGAGCGTCAGCTGACACATCCTAGAAGCAGGGTGGGGGAATGGCAGTTGTGTTGGTAGAGAGGAGCGTCAATGACTGGAGCGTCAGCTGACACATCCTAGAAGCAGGGTGGGGAAATGGCAGTTGTGTTGGTAGAGAGGAGCGTCAATGACTGGAGCGTCAGCTGACACATCCTAGAAGCAGGGTGGGGGAATGGCAGTTGTGTTGGTAGAGAGGAGCGTCAATGACTGGAGCGTCAGCTGACACATCCTAGAAGCAGGGTGGGCGAATGGCAGTTGTGTTGGTAGAGAGGAGCATCAATGACTGGAGCGTCAGCTGACACATCCTAGAAGCAGGGTGGGGGAATGGCAGTTGTGTTGGTAGAGAGGAGCGTCAATGACTGGAGCGTCAGCTGACACATCCTAGAAGGAGGGTGGGGGAATGGCAGTTGTGTTGGTAGAGAGGAGCGTCAATGACTGGAGCGTCAGCTGACACATCCTAGAAGCAGGCTGGGGGAATGGCAGTTGTGTTGGTAGAGAGGAGCATCAATGACTGGAGCGTCAGCTGACACATCCTAGAAGCAGGGTGGGGGAATGGCAGTTGTGTTGGTAGAGAGGAGCGTCAATGACTGGAGCGTCAGCTGACACATCCTAGAAGCAGGGTGGGGGAATGGCAGTTGTGTTGGTAGAGAGGAGCGTCAATGTCTGGAGCGTCAGCTGACACATCCTAGAAGCAGGGTGGGGGCCTAGAAGCAGGGTGGGGAAATGGCAGTTGTGTTGGTAAAAAGGAGCATCAGCTGACACATCCTAGAAGCAGGGTGGGGGCCTAGAAGCAGGGTGGGGGAATGGCAGTTGTGTTGGTAGAGAGGAGCGTCAATGACTGGAGCGTCAGCTGACACATCCTAGAAGCAGGGTGGGGAAATGGCAGTTGTGTTGGTAGAGAGGAGCGTCAATGACTGGAGCGTCAGCTGACACATCCTAGAAGCAGGGTGGGGGAATGGCAGTTGTGTTGGTAGAGAGGAGCGTCAATGACTGGAGCGTCAGCTGACACATCCTAGAAGCAGGGTGGGCGAATGGCAGTTGTGTTGGTAGAGAGGAGCATCAATGACTGGAGCGTCAGCTGACACATCCTAGAAGCAGGGTGGGGGAATGGCAGCTGTGTTGGTAGAGAGGAGCATCAATGACTGGAGCGTCAGCTGACACATCCTAGAAGCAGGCTGGGGGAATGGCAGTTGTGTTGGTAGAGAGGAGCATCAATGACTGGAGCGTCAGCTGACACATCCTAGAAGCAGGGTGGGGGAATGGCAGTTGTGTTGGTAGAGAGGAGCGTCAATGACTGGAGCGTCAGCTGACACATCCTAGAAGGAGGGTGGGGGAATGGCAGTTGTGTTGGTAGAGAGGAGCATCAATGACTGGAGCGTCAGCTGACACATCCTAGAAGCAGGCTGGGGGAATGGCAGTTGTGTTGGTAGAGAGGAGCGTCAATGACTGGAGCGTCAGCTGACACATCCTAGAAGCAGGGTGGGGGAATGGCAGTTGTGTTGGTAGAGAGGAGCATCAATGACTGGAGCGTCAGCTGACACATCCTAGAAGCAGGGTGGGGGAATGGCAGTTGTGTTGGTAGAGAGGAGCATCAATGACTGGAGCGTCAGCTGACACATCCTAGAAGCAGGGTGGGGGAATGGCAGTTGTGTTGGTAGAGAGGAGCGTCAATGACTGGAGCGTCAGCTGACACATCCTAGAAGGAGGGTGGGGGGAATGGCAGTTGTGTTGGTAGAGAGGAGAGTCAATGACTGGAGCGTCAGCTGACACATCCTAGAAGCAGGCTGGGGGAATGGCAGTTGTGTTGGTAGAGAGGAGCATCAATGACTGGAGCGTCAGCTGACACATCCTAGAAGCAGGGTGGGGGAATGGCAGTTGTGTTGGTAGAGAGGAGCGTCAATGACTGGAGCGTCAGCTGACACATCCTAGAAGCAGGGTGGGGGAATGGCAGTTGTGTTGGTAGAGAGGAGCGTCAATGTCTGGAGCGTCAGCTGACACATCCTAGAAGCAGGGTGGGGGCCTAGAAGCAGGGTGGGGAAATGGCAGTTGTGTTGGTAGAAAGGAGCATCAGCTGACACATCCTAGAAGCAGGGTGGGGGCCTAGAAGCAGGGTGGGGGAATGGCAGTTGTGTTGGTAGAGAGGAGCGTCAATGACTGGAGCGTCAGCTGACACATCCTAGAAGCAGGGTGGGGAAATGGCAGTTGTGTTGGTAGAGAGGAGCGTCAATGACTGGAGCGTCAGCTGACACATCCTAGAAGCAGGGTGGGGGAATGGCAGTTGTGTTGGTAGAGAGGAGCGTCAATGACTGGAGCGTCAGCTGACACATCCTAGAAGCAGGGTGGGCGAATGGCAGTTGTGTTGGTAGAGAGGAGCATCAATGACTGGAGCGTCAGCTGACACATCCTAGAAGCAGGGTGGGGGAATGGCAGTTGTGTTGCTAGAGAGGAGCGTCAATGACTGGAGCGTCAGCTGACACATCCTAGAAGGAGGGTGGGGGAATGGCAGTTGTGTTGGTAGAGAGGAGCGTCAATGACTGGAGCGTCAGCTGACACATCCTAGAAGCAGGCTGGGGGAATGGCAGTCGTGTTGGTAGAGAGGAGCATCAATGACTGGAGCGTCAGCTGACACATCCTAGAAGCAGGCTGGGGGAATGGCAGTTGTGTTGGTAGAGAGGAGCATCAATGACTGGAGCGTCAGCTGACACATCCTAGAAGCAGGGTGGGGGAATGGCAGTTGTGTTGGTAGAGAGGAGCGTCAATGACTGGAGCGTCAGCTGACACATCCTAGAAGGAGGGTGGGGGAATGGCAGTTGTGTTGGTAGAGAGGAGCATCAATGACTGGAGCGTCAGCTGACACATCCTAGAAGCAGGCTGGGGGAATGGCAGTTGTGTTGGTAGAGAGGAGCGTCAATGACTGGAGCGTCAGCTGACACATCCTAGAAGCAGGGTGGGGGAATGGCAGTTGTGTTGGTAGAGAGGAGCATCAATGACTGGAGCGTCAGCTGACACATCCTAGAAGCAGGGTGGGGGAATGGCAGTTGTGTTGGTAGAGAGGAGCATCAATGACTGGAGCGTCAGCTGACACATCCTAGAAGCAGGGTGGGGGAATGGCAGTTGTGTTGGTAGAGAGGAGCGTCAATGACTGGAGCGTCAGCTGACACATCCTAGAAGGAGGGTGGGGGAATGGCAGTTGTGTTGGTAGAGAGGAGCATCAATGACTGGAGCGTCAGCTGACACATCCTAGAAGCAGGGTGGGGGAATGGCAGTTGTGTTGGTAGAGAGGAGCGTCAATGACTGGAGCGTCAGCTGACACATCCTAGAAGCAGGGTGGGCGAATGGCAGTTGTGTTGGTAGAGAGGAGCATCAATGACTGGAGCGTCAGCTGACACATCCTAGAAGCAGGGTGGGGGAATGGCAGTTGTGTTGCTAGAGAGGAGCGTCAATGACTGGAGCGTCAGCTGACACATCCTAGAAGGAGGGTGGGGGAATGGCAGTTGTGTTGGTAGAGAGGAGCGTCAATGACTGGAGCGTCAGCTGACACATCCTAGAAGCAGGGTGGGGGAATGGCAGTTGTGTTGGTAGAGAGGAGCATCAATGACTGGAGCGTCAGCTGACACATCCTAGAAGCAGGGTGGGGGAATGGCAGTTGTGTTGGTAGAGAGGAGCGTCAATGACTGGAGCGTCAGCTGACACATCCTAGAAGGAGGGTGGGGGAATGGCAGTTGTGTTGGTAGAGAGGAGCATCAATGACTGGAGCGTCAGCTGACACATCCTAGAAGCAGGCTGGGGGAATGGCAGTTGTGTTGGTAGAGAGGAGCGTCAATGACTGGAGCGTCAGCTGACACATCCTAGAAGGAGGGTGGGGGAATGGCAGTTGTGTTGGTAGAGAGGAGCGTCAATGACTGGAGCGTCAGCTGACACATCCTAGAAGCAGGCTGGGGGAATGGCAGTTGTGTTGGTAGAGAGGAGCATCAATGACTGGAGCGTCAGCTGACACATCCTAGAAGCAGGCTGGGGGAATGGCAGTTGTGTTGGTAGAGAGGAGCGTCAATGACTGGAGCGTCAGCTGACACATCCTAGAAGCAGGCTGGGGGAATGGCAGTTGTGTTGGTAGAGAGGAGCGTCAATGACTGGAGCGTCAGCTGACACATCCTAGAAGCAGGGTGGGGGAATGGCAGTTGTGTTGGTAGAGAGGAGCATCAATGACTGGAGCGTCAGCTGACACATCCTAGAAGCAGGGTGGGGGAATGGCAGTTGTGTTGGTAGAGAGGAGCATCAATGACTGGAGCGTCAGCTGACACATCCTAGAAGCAGGGTGGGGGAATGGCAGTTGTGTTGGTAGAGAGGAGCGTCAATGACTGGAGCGTCAGCTGACACATCCTAGAAGGAGGGTGGGGGAATGGCAGTTGTGTTGGTAGAGAGGAGCGTCAATGACTGGAGCGTCAGCTGACACATCCTAGAAGCAGGGTGGGGGAATGGCAGTTGTGTTGGTAGAGAGGAGCGTCAATGACTGGAGCGTCAGCTGACACATCCTAGAAGGAGGGTGGGGGAATGGCAGTTGTGTTGGTAGAGAGGAGCATCAATGACTGGAGCGTCAGCTGACACATCCTAGAAGCAGGGTGGGGGAATGGCAGTTGTGTTGGTAGAGAGGAGCGTCAATGACTGGAGCGTCAGCTGACACATCCTAGAAGGAGGGTGGGGGAATGGCAGTTGTGTTGGTAGAGAGGAGCGTCAATGACTGGAGCGTCAGCTGACACATCCTAGAAGCAGGCTGGGGGAATGGCAGTTGTGTTGGTAGAGAGGAGCGTCAATGACTGGAGCGTCAGCTGACACATCCTAGAAGCAGGGTGGGGGAATGGCAGTTGTGGAAGTTTTTCAGGCAGACTTCTAGAGGGGTGAAAATAGCCTACAGCAATTCAACAGAAAATGATGCTGCAGAAATGAGTTAAAGGGGTGGTTCCCCTAAAGATAAACTTTTAACATTGCATTTCCCACATTAATGACAATTAGAATCGGCTGGTTTTATTTAAAAAAAAACGTCCATAAGTACCGTTTGCTATATACGTTCTCACCGCCACTTCCGGGTACGATGGTGGGGATGGGCGTTCCTAATTGATGGACAGGCATCCGACCGACGCATACATCCCGTCACGAGATGCCGAAAGAAGCCGAACGTCGGTGCGCATGCGCCGTATAGAGCCGCACCGACGTTTGGCTTTTTTCGGCATCTCGTGACGTGATGTATGTGTCGGTCGGATGCCTGTCCATCAATTAGGAACGCCCATCCCCACCATCGTACCCGGAAGTGGCGGTGAGAACGCATATAGCAAACGATACTTACGGACGTTTTTTTTTTTTTATAAAACCAGCCGATTCTAATTGTCATTAATGTGGGAAATGCAATGTTAAAAGTTTATTTTTAGGGGAACCTCCACTTTAAATGGAAAATTATAATTTTCTGTTTTATTAGAAGTGTGGGAACACATTGGGGGGTTGCGGCAGCTTTTTTCTAGCTGATTGTCATCTGGCAGCAGTGTGTGAGTTTTTTCCTGTCTTTTAGCCTGCAGCAATTGACCTTTTACCATTTTACTACTTTTATTATTATTTTTAGAATTGTATAACTTTTATATTTACTACCGTATCTCCATATATACAAGCACAGCTTTGCTCCCCTCCCTATACAGGGACAGCACTGTATATGCAGTAAACAATATGATACCACAGCGCGCCCACACTGCACTCTTATTGCGCTCTAACCCCTCCCATTCTCCATGATTGTGTAGGTGGCAGCGCCCTCTACTCTAATATCAACATTCAGAGCTCGTGCGCCGCCATTGTTCTGGAGTCCAAACCACAAGAAAATGGAGACCCCCATACCTAGTCGGTGTATGTCGTAAATCCTGTGGAACGCATCGCACTTGCGGTTGGAACGCATTGCGCATGCGCAGTTGTCCGCCACGTGACTTCCGCAGCATTCTACGGATAGGGAGCAGAGTGTGACAATACAGTATCGGAGTATCCGGAAGTTACGTTATGCAGATTTAAAAACAGCCGCGAAATGAGGGAAGTGGCCGCTGGTGTGATCAGGTAATGTGTATTGTTACTGAGGATCATTACAGACAGAGGCGTGTCTGGTAACAGCCATTGCTCCGGGTTAGATTGTACTTGTGTAAGCGCCAGGCTATGGGAAGGGGACGTTATTACACTGGCCCGTTATATCCTATGCATGCAGGTGGAGTAGAGTGTGAAATGAAGGTTTGCACAATTTTCCAGCGGGGGGGAGGGAAGTCTCTGTCACTGCTCAGCTGTGGTACATAGATATGGCAACATGTCCAGGAGATGTGGGAGAAGCAGCAGCAGACGACAGTCACTTTTTGTGTGCTAATCCTGATTAATGCTGGGAGAAGGAGAGAGCAGATTCTATAGAACACAGGTGACAACAAAAACTGACAGGTGTTATAAACCCCGCCCCCCCCCCCCCAAAAAAGTTTGGTTTTTAGTTGCATTTTTTTTTGGGGCGGGGTTTATAACACCTGTCAGTTTTTGTTGTCACCTGTGTTCTATAGAAATTTCTCCTCACTTCCTGCCCTATAGGCACAACAGGAAGTGAGGGAATCCTGGTGCCACCAGAACTAGTATCCCCACTCCCCGTTCTGGTGACACCTTGAACATTTGGGATTTTCTTTTACTCTTTATTACAAATAGAGGGTGGATCTTCCTGACGGGGGGGCACCGACAGCAATAAAAACTAACAGGTGTTGTAATCCGTTCTATCCAAAAAATGACAAAACTGGGTTTAGTTAGACTTTTAAATCATCAGTGTGATGCTTGTCCTTCAATGTCCAGTCGTGGATGGAGACGAGACCTAGAAGTTTTAGTGAACTACAGCAGAGGTCTCCAAGTCCCACCTTTATTCTGTACACCGATCGGCAATAAGACCACCCACCTAATCTATCCCCCCCCCCCCCTCTAATTCCAGTGACAGCTGTAACATTTTACCTTTCTTTTCCTTTTCCACCCTGGGGACACTGGGACAGGAGGAGAAAGTACCCTTTTTTTTTTTTTTTTTTTTTTTTAACTCTATTGCCCACTTTTTTTCCCCCTCCTTTTAACCACTTAAGCCCCGGACCATTTTGCAGCTAAATCCCCAGGCCAGGTTTTGCGATTCGGCACTGCGTCGCTTTAACAGACAATTGCGCGGTCGTGCGACGTGGCTCCCAAACAAAATTGGCGTCCTTTTTTCCCCCACAAATAGAGCTTTCTTTTGGTGGTATTTGATCACCTCTGCGGTTTTTATTTTTTGCGCTATAAACAAAAATAGAGCGACAATTTTGAAAAAAATTCAATATTTTTTACTTTTTGCTGTAATAAATATCCCCCAAAAACATATATATAAAAAAAAATGTTTTCCTCAGTTTAGGCCGATACGTATTCTTCTACCTATTTTTGGTAAAAAAAATCGCAATAAGCGTCTATCAATTTGTTTGCGCAAAATTTATAGCGTTTACAAAATAGGGGATATTTTTATTAAATTTTTTTTTTTTTTTTTTTTTACTACTATTGGCGGCGATCAGCGTTTTTTTTTTTATTTTTTTCTTTTCGTGACTGCGACATTATGGCGGACACTTCGGACAATTTTGACACATTTTTGGGACCATTGTCATTTTCACAGCAAAAAATGCATTTAAATTGCATTGTTTATTGTGAAAATGACAGTTGCAGTTTGGGAGTTAACCACAGGGGGCGCTGTAGGAGTTAGTGTTCACTTTGTGTGTGTTTACAACTGTAGGGGGGTGTGGCTGTAGGATTGACGTCATCGATCGTGTCTCCCTATAAAAGGGATCACTCGATCGATACGCTGCCACAGTGAAGGACGGGGAAGCCGTGTTTACATACGGCTCTCCCCGTGCTTCAGCTCCGGGGAGTGATCGCGACGGAGCGGCTATAAACGAATAGCCGCGCCATCGTCCCGGATCGCTCCCCGAGGGGATCCGCACGCAGCGGAGGGGGTCCCGATCGGACCCCCCACCCGCTAGAAGGCAAGGACGTATATATACGCCCTTCTGCCTGTCCGTGCCATTGTGCTGACGTAAATAGTCGTGCGGCGGGCGTTAAGGGGTTAAAGACATTCCTTGACATTTAGGACCGTTGATGGAATGTGTAATGATGAGACAATACCTTCTCCACTAAACAGCTTTATATGGTCCTCATTGGCTCAGATACAAATTTCTTGTAAAGCTTTTCAAATTGTACTGTGTATAGTAAATTTTTATTTTTATGATGACAGTTCTTTGGATTTACGAAAGAATTAATATGCAGTGATGGAGAAGTCCAGGCTACCTGTTCCAAGACACCAGCCACAGAAGTCATCAGGTAAACCTGCCTTTATCTATGTCTTCTTTCCCTGCTGTATAGCCATACACTGAAGCCTCGTACACACGCACGGTTTTCTCGGCAAGAAAACTGCTGGCAGAGTTTTTTTGCAGTGTAAACCGAGCGTGTGTACGAGGCTTTCAGGTTTCTCGGCAAGAATCTCAACGAGAAAAATGGAGAACCTGCTCTCTATTTTATGATTTTCGGTAGTGTTTTCCTGCCAAGAAACCCGAGCGTCTGTATACTTACCTGTCTCCATGGAAACCCGCGCATGCTCGAAATGACTTTGACGCATGCGCGGTAGCTTCCAAGGCATAGGTAGGGTCAAGCAAGGTGGCGACGTCATCAAATGTGACGAGCGCGTGCTTGTCGATGACGTCACCGCGTTCGTGCCATTCAAAAGAATGGCAGTTCTTTTTAATGGTGTGTCTGTACACTCGGCCGGCAAGAGAATCTTGCCAGGAAAAAACTTTTTTTTTTTTTCCTGACGAGGTGTGTGTGTGTGTGTGTGTGTCTATTGATGGTGGCTCTGCTGTAGCCTGCCTTCACTCCTCTTCAAAGCTTTTTGGCTGGAGGTATTGTCTGATAATGACGTCTACCTATGTACAGTATTTGTCAAAATGTCGATATGCCAGAAGCATTATTGAATCTGTTTTTCCCAACACTATCACAAAAGCAAAGATGTCCCACATTGTGATAGATAGAAACCTCAGGAAAGATGTCTTGGTTGGAAATCTGAGCGTTGAACACCTATTTATAATATGAACAGTCACTTGATGATGTTTGAAATGAAGAATAACTATATAAAGGTATGGAACTAATGGCAAAATATTTTGGCGAGTATATTGAGGACAGAATTGTTCATTTTAAGGTCTCTTGTATTGTTAAGCGTAGAAAATCTGCGCTACCCCCATATGTATAAAAAGTGCATGTAGTGCAACACGTTTGCGTGAATGCAAAGAGATGGTGCAAACTAGAATAGAGGAAAAAACAAGTGAATTATTAACAATAGTACTAATTGATATTAAAGTGACAGTGCTGCAACTATAAAGATAACTGGAATATTCAGTAATATAAGTATGTAAAAATAGATGCGCAACCTAAAATATTGCAAACACAGTACAAAAAAATATTCTGAAATAAAAGTCCATAGAGAACAACAAAGTCCAATTATAAACAGCTCCTAAAGCTTGGTAGTGGTCCAGGAAGCAAAGATGCAAATCTTCCTCTTTTGTTTCCAAGCTGCAAACTTGGTATACTAAGCCGGTTCACACTGGGGCAACACTACTTTCAGCACGACTTTGGGAGGCAACTTGAACACGACTTGAGTATGAATCACAACGCGACTTGCTACACGACTTGAAGTCGCCTCCAGGAGGGGGAACTCGATGCCAAATTTTAAATTAAAAACCTGCATGGGTTCCCCCTCTAGGAGCATACCAGGCCCTTAGGTCTGGTATGGATTTCAAGGGGAACCCCCTACGCCGAAAAATCATACCAGACCCTTATCCGAGCATGCAGGCCGGTCAGGAAAGGGGACCGTACCAGGCGGCATGCCCTCAACATGGGGGGGGGGTCCACCCCAAAGCACCTTGTCCCCATGTTGATGGGGACAAGGGCTTCTTCCCGACAACCCTGGCTGTTGGTTGTCGGGGTCTTCTTTCAGCTCTTTTATGGTCTTCTCCCATCTTCTGACTTCGGGGGCTCTTCCAACTTCTCCACTCTCTTCTCCCGGTCTCTGGTTCTTTTTCTCTTCTGCCGGGCACCACCGCTGTCTTCTTTCAGCTCTTTCACCAGCGGGGGCCCGGTCTTCTGCGTCGCCTTCTTCTTTTCTTCTCCTCTTTGATGTTGACTCGACGCTCCTTCCCGCTGTAATGCCGGGTGTGCGGTGCGGGGCGATTTTTATATAGACCTCTTATGACATCACAGTCCCAGCATGCTCCGAGTGGTGACGACATAATTGCCCCGCCCCCTGATGTCATCCCCACCCAGAGCATGCTGGGACTGTGACGTCATAAGAGGCCTATATAAATCGCTGCACACCCGGCATTACAGTGGGAGGGAGCGTCGAGTCAACATTGAAGAAAAGAAGGCGACGCAGAAGACCGGGCCCCCGCTGGTGAAAGCTGAAAGAAGACAGCGGTGGTGCCTGACAGAAGAGAGAGAACCGGAGAGCGGGAGAAGTCGGAAGAAGACCCCCTGCCTGCAGACCCCGACAACCAACAGCCAGGGTTGTCGGGAAGAGGCCCTTGTCCCCATCAACATGGTGCCCCCCTGCCCCAAAGCACCCCCCCCCCCTCGATGTTGAGGGCATGCCGCTTTGTACGGTTCAGGAGGGGGGGCGCTCGCCCGTCCCCACACCCTTTCCTGACCGGCCGGTCTGCGTGCTCGGATACGGGTCTGGTATGGATGTGGGGGGGCGGGGGACCCCACGCCATTTTTTTCGGTGTAGAGGTTTCCCCTTGAAAACCATACCAGACCTAAGGGCCTGGTATGCCCCTAGAGGGGAACCCATGATGTTTTTTTATTTAAAATTTGGCGTGGAGTTCCCCTGTGGGAGGGAGGAGCTTGCCTTGGAACAGGTTCACACTGGGGCGACTTCCTGTAAAGTTGCCTCACTGTGAACTGGGATCCAACGTGGAGGGGTACAGGTCAGATTGAAGTAGTACAGGAACCTTTTCTGAAGTCGGAGCGGCTTCCTTTCATTTTCTCGACCGCGTGACTTGGGGCGTCTTGAAATCCAGATCCCAGGTCGCCCCAGTGTGAACCGGCTCTAAAAGTGCAAAGTGGCCGCTTACCAGATAGGTTGGATCTCTGTAATGAAGATCTTATGGGCTCAGTATCAAAAGAGATCCTCCTGGTAACAGCAGTGATCTGGTCAACCTTCCATCACTGAATCCACTGGTCAGCTGGGTGTGTGTTTAGCAAAGAATCCTTCACCATCTAAGTGCAAGTGGATTGGTTCATGCAGCAATACAGGGGTCTATGTATGAAGAGGAAAGATAAAAAAACACTTCATGGTGCATTACTTTGGTAAAAAACAGTGTACTCTTTAATCAAATAGCTGGGCAACTGACATCAAACAAGGTTTTAAAGCGTAGGCTGAATACACAATGCAGCAATTCACCCTCATGTATGTCTGTGTGTATGGCCTTTTCTGGAGGCATTCACTAAACGAAGTCCTCATCATGCTTGTCTCTGGGGGGGGGGGGGAGAGACGTGAAATGAGCATTTCAAGTCGAAATCCTATTCCCTACAATGTGACTTCTCCTTTTTTGTTTTGGTTGGATTGCTGTATAGCTTTGAGCAGTAGCTCCTTAAAATCCAGTGCGATTTGGATCCATGTACCTGCCCCTGCATGCATGTCAAGTTTTGACATGCGTCTGTGTCCAAACAGGCTGCTGTGTCTCCATCTTTAGACAGGTCAGATCATGTTGGGAGATTTTCTCTTCCTGTTCAGCACTGAGTGTGAAGTCTGAACATACAGCTGATTTGGAGGAAAGGCGTGCGCACACACCCCCCTTCTATATAGGCAGAGACTTGCAGAGCTGTCCTGTGACACGGCAAGCTCTCTGCTAATCTATTTATAGCAACCTCCCCACACAAATTTCAGCCTGGTTTTATCACTGCCTTAACCTTCTTGGACATGGAGTTCACCAGAGCTTCACAGGTTTCCACTGGAGTCCTGTTCCACTCCTCCATGATGACATCATGGTGCTGGTGGATGTTGGAGGCCTTGTGCTCCTCCCCCTTCCATTTGAGGATGACTCACAGATGCACAGTAAGATTTAGGAAAGTCCATCATCTTTACCCTTAGCTTCATTAGCAAGGTAGTGGTCGTCTTGGACGGGTGTTTGGCGTTGTTGTGTTGGAATACTGCCCTGCGGCTTAGTCATACTCTGCTTCAGTATGTCACAGTACATGTTGGCATTCATGGTTCTCTCAATGATCTGTAGCTCCCCAGTGCCGGCAGCACTCATGCAGCCCCAGACTGGGACACTCCCACCACCATGCTTGACTGTAGGCAAGACGTATTTGTCTTTTGTACTCCTCTCCTGGTTTTTACCACACACTCTTGACACCATCTGAACCAAATAAGTTTATCTTGTTCTCATCAGACCACAGGACATGGTTCCAGTAATCCTTGGTCTGCTTGTCTTCAGCAAACTGTTTTCGGGATTTCTTGTACATCATCTTTAGAAGAGGCTTCCTTCTGGGACGGCAGCCATGCAGACCAATTTGATGCAGTGTGTGACGTATGGTCTGAGCCCCATACCTTCAACTTTTGCAGCAATGCTGGCACGCACTTCCTAAAGACAATCTCTGGATTTGACGCTGAGCACATGCACTCAACTTCTTTGGTCATGGTGAGGCCTGTTCTAAATAGAACCTGTCCTGTTAAACCGCTGTATGGTCTTGGCCACTGTGCTGCAGCTCAGTTTCAGGGTCTTGGCAATCTTCTTATAGTCTAGACCATGGGTGCTCAACCTGTGGCTCTCCAGCTGTTGTGGAACTACAATTCCCATGAGGCATTGCAAGCCGCTGACAGGTACAAGCATGTCTCCCAAAGGCTGAGGCATTATGGGAATTGTAGTTTTGCAACAGCTGGAGAGCCACAGGTTGAGCACCCATGGTCTAGGCCATCTTTAAATAGAGCAACAATACTATTTTTTTTTCCCCCTGATCCTCAGTTCTGTGCCATGTTGAACTTCCAGTGACCCAGTATTCCACACACTGCATCAAATTGGTCTGCATGGCTGTCGTTCCACGAGAAAGCCTCTTCAGATGATGTACAAGAAAGCCAGCAAAAAGTTTGCTGAAGACAAGCAGACTAAGGACATTGATTACTGGAACCATGTCCTGTGGTCTGATTAGAACAAGATAAACTTATTATGTTCAGATGGTGTCAAGAGTGTGTGGTGACAACCAGGTGAGGAGTACAAAGACAAGTGTGTCTTTCTTACAGTCAAGCAGGGTGGTGGGAGTGTCATGGTCTGGGGCTGCATCAGTGCTGCCGGCACTGTGGAGCTACATTTAATTGAGGGAACCCATGAATGCCGACATGTACTGTGACATACTGAAGCAGAGCATGACCCCCCCCCCCCCCCCTCCCGTCGGAGACTAAGCCGAAGGGCAGTACTCCAACATAACTACCCCAAACACCCCTCCAAATTTCACACCTGCTCCCCCATTCACACCTGAGACCTTGTAACACTAACATGTCACATGACACCGGGGAGGGAAAATGGCTAATTTGGCCTAGTTTGGACATTTTCACTTGGGGGCGTACTCACTTTTGTTGCATTTAGACATTAATGGCTGTGTGTTTTGAGGGTCAGCAAATTTACACTGTTGTTCAAGCTGTACACTCACTACTTTATATGACTCTGGTGTGTAGTTTCTTCAGTGTTGTCCCATAAAAAGCTATAATAAAATATTTACAAAAAAAATGTGAGGGGTGTACTCACTTTTGTGAGATACTGTATATATTCTTATAGTGTGAAGCCTAATGAAACCAAACTCCTTTGCATATGTACTGCTAATGGTCTTGTATTGGCATTTTTGAAATATTATTATAGGATGCTAATGATTCTTTAAGTGTGTAATATGACTTTTTTTTTTTTTTTTCTCCTTTCTTTTCCCCCTTTTAGACCCTTTGATACCTTGTGCCAAGAAACCCTGTCCTCCAAAACCAGTTCTTCCACTTTACAGCAAGGACCCTAATATTGCTTTTTCATCTACGATTCCTGATTTTACCATGAATAAAGATGGCATCAGTGGGTAGGCATTAAAAATTACTACTGTTCTATATTAGAATTTTGGTGGTTTATTAGCTGAGTTGATTGTAAGCCTTTCTTACCTCTCCCTAAATGATAAACACAAATGTTTTTATATTGCCATGTCATTGCTGAATGATTGGTTTAAACACTCACCATTGACTGGGGGGCAGTGGCCCACTCCTTTATAAAAGTTAATATTGTTTTGACATATTTTTGAGATGTCTTGTCATTTTATATCACAGGGTTTCAGGGCTGACTTAGACTGTATTCGCATATGTTGTATTCACTTAGGCTGTATTGGCCATGCTGCGACCTAGAAATATCTATTGCTTCCTGGGGCTGGGATTGATGGCTATATGCGGAGAGCTGCAGCTGTCTTGTCCATACAGTTCAATGACAGGCTGTTGGCGGCCACAACTATTTGTGACTGTTGGCAGATCCAGCGATTACCTGCAGTGATTGCACACAGTGTGTCCATCCAAGATCACTGCAAGTAATCGCTGGAAGCGCAGCCATCCACACACAGCTGTCAACTCCAGCCACAGGAATCGGTATATTCTTGCCGCTGGATTCATAGCGTGGATAATACCTAGGCAAATGAAGCCTCTTTTCTTCATTGTATATCTCCTTTAGAAAGTGCTTTTTCTGTTTAAAGTTTCTCTTCTTGGTTACCGCTGGAAGTGGATCATTGGAATACAGTCAAAACAGCTGATTGGAGGAAGAGCGCACCCACCCCCTCTCATCATAGGCAAGGGAATGTGCATGGCTCTGTTCTTAGATGGTGTTCTATGAAATGGTGCCTCTGATCGGAAAATGCCTCCAATGGGTCTGTGCATGCGCCATACCAAATGTCACTCTAGCTCAGATGTATTCGTCAGATTCTGTCTCGCTATTGCGTGTGTTTGAACGTGGGTTTTGCCTGTGTAAGGGTGGGTTGCAACAAGCACAACCTACTCTTCAACACAATGAACCCGCCCTGTAACGCACACAAAACATGCCCTGCAACGGCGCGCTATAATCTGACAAGTACATTATCCCTTTTTGTTTTTGAAGATCGTCAGATACGGGCTCTGATCTGCACATGCATTGCACCAGCTGATCATTATATCGGCTGGAGTGACATTGCGCATGCGCAGCCTCATTGGAGCCATTCTTTCGATGGAACGATGGCAGGCTGACTGCTAATCTACTTATAGCAGTGTTTCTCAATTCCAGTCCTCAGGCCCCCCCAACAGGTCAGGTTTTCAGGATTTCCATTATTTTGCACAGGTGATTTGATCAGTTTCACTGCCTTAGTAATCACCACAGCCTTTTCATCTGAGGGAAATCCTGAAAACCTGACCTGTTGGGGGGGCCTGAGGACTGGAATTGAGAAACACTGACTTATAGCAACCTCCCCCGATGGTTTGTGTATCTCTCGTCTCAAAGAACGTGTGAGAAGTTATCAGTCTGATAAGACTTATGGAGCAAGAGACGGCTACAGGATTTGACTCTTTGAAGAGAGATAAAACACCACAGATATGTGCCCAGTTCAAATTTCATGAATTGGGTTTACAGACACTTGCCACTAGCTGTACGTCGGCTCTTTTAGGAGCTATAGCAGGGAAGCCAATGCGCAATGTCCGCCGGGCCACCCACGATCACTCCACAGAGAATGGGGGTCTGTCAATGTAAACAGATCCCTGTTCTGACAGGGGAGTAGAGGGTGATCGTCTGTTCCTAGTGATCAGGAACAACGATCGCAATCCCTCTAGACCCCCTTTCCCCTCCATACACCTCCTCTCCCACAGTTGGAAACTCCTCCTAGGGAACACATTTAACCCCTTGATCATCACTAGTGTTAACCCTTTCCCTGCCAGTGTCATTTATACAGTAATCTGTGCATTTTTATAGCACTGATCGCTGTATAAATGCCAATGGTCCCAAAAGTATCAGAAATGTCAGGCATAAAGTCCCAATCGCAAATCGCTACCATTACTAGTGAAAAAAAAATTCCATAAATCTATCCCCTATTTCGTAGACACTATAACTATTGTGCAAACCAATACACTTTATTTAAAAAAAAAAAAAAAAAAAATGTGTGCAAAAAATAAACCGCAGAGATCAAATGCCATCAAAAAGGTGGTTAACGCTAGGGGGCGATCAAGGGGTTAACTGTTCCCTATGTGTTCTAACTGTGGGGGATGGGACTGACTATAGGAGATGAGATTGTGGTTCCCAGCTCATAGGAAACTTGCGGTCTGTCTCCTCTACGAGATGTGGACGAGCACCCCCGCTGTGCACGCACCTGTAATCCCACTTAAAGGGACCCACGTACAGCTACAATGGTTCAACGGGGTCATGCTGACCTGCTGCTGTATAACGATGGCGGCTGGTCGGCAAGCTGTTAAATAACAAGTATCTGAACTAACTGAGGAACTTGCATTAAGCCTCATATACACGATCGGCCTTCTCCGTGGATTTTGCTCCGAATGGGCATTTGCTGTGAACTTGGTATGCATACATACAGCAGGACTTTTTCAGCCAACAAACACGAATGTAGTGATGTAATGGACATACTTCATGGTTTTACTGCCACCCTTTGGGTACCTTCTGCTATTGTCTGATCTTTAGCATTGGTTCTGAGCATGCGTACTTGTACGATGGACTTGTGTCCACACGATCAGATTAGCTGATGTATGACATTTGTTGCCGGAAAGTTTGTCTGTTCTCACAGCGAACATTTGTACTATTAAAGTTTGTCCAATGGAGTGTACACTATCAGATTGTCTGCTAAAACAGGTCCGTTGGACAATTGTTAAAGTCCGATCGTGTGTATGGGCCTTTAGTCTACACTGTAAAGAGAACCTGTTCTGGGAATAAATGTGTAGGTTGCCATTATAATAAAGCCATTTCCTTTTTTTTTTTTTTTATCTACAGAAGAAAAAACTTTCATTATAAGAAAACTGTCCCGCTTGCTCGAGGGTGAGTAATTTGTGTGTGTTTTTCATGGTAAGCAAATTTGGACCTGTTGCCGACCGGACCATATGAGTGTATCGCAGATGTGTAATTTTAGGCTCCTAGAGCACCTGATGGTGCTCCCTGCATTTTGGGCCTCCTGTGTGTGAGACTTTTACACAGCATGACCACATAAGTGGTACCACCATACTCAATGTATTTTGGTGTGTGTGTGTGTGTGTGTTGTGAAAGGAAGAAAAATCTTAATTCCCCCCTCACCTTCCAGGATATCTACTTGAGATGATTGGCTCCGCCCTCTACAGAAAACACAAATCAGATGCAACTTAAAAGGCCCCTCCCTTTCCTCTGACTCTCAGTTGTTTTGTGTTTCCAGAACCTCCAGGAGCACCGACACGTTTTTGTTTTTCCTAGGTCTGGTAACTGTGGTTGGCGGTCCCCCCCTTATCTGGCAACATCCAGTGCTGGTTGTGGCCAAGTCCTGGGTGTGTTAAGTCCCTGTTCTTTTGGCCAGAAGGGTTCCCTATTTTGGAGGTACTTGCCTGGTGTAAGTGGTGCCAACTTCCTTCAGGTTTTTTCCCCCAGCTCTGCCTGGTAGAAGCCTTGGCTTCGCCGAGGTGTGCCAAAATGGCATTGGAGGACTTCCAGTGACACGGCAAGATGGCGCTGGACCCGGAATGACGCACTTTCTGGGGCCGTGTTGATAAGGAAAACAGCGTTGTACACTGAGGACATGCTGCCTGGGACAGCATTTTTCTCCGGCCGATCTCCACTCACCGCTTGGAGCTTGAGGACAAGCCTGAGGATGGAGCACCCGCTCAGATTGAACCAGCAGCAGCCTCTGGTTCCTATACTGCCACCAAGGTAAGCCATTGTCTGTGATTATACAGCAGGGTACCCTTTAATAAAAAAATATATATATATATATATATATTTATGGGCCTTTTCTTATGGTTCTTGGGGTGTGTTTTCTTTAAAAAAAAAAAAAAAAAAATGTAGAAACTGTAGAGCCAGGCTGTCTGATGGATATAAAAAAAAAACTTGTATGAGGATTGTATTCCATTTAGGGCTAGTTCATATACTACCTCTTTGAACGAGTTAATGTATTTTATGAAGGAGGTTGTAGCCCCCTTCCGGTCTTTTAAGGACAGGGAAGCAGGTCTGGGGCCTTCTTCATCTGGTCCCAGAACTCAAGTGCCTTCGGCCTCAGTTAGACCCCCCCCTTCCTCGGTCCAAGACCAGTATATGCCTCTGATCTGGAAGAAGGGGAGAATCCAAGCTCTTCATCTGATGGGGATTCCACATCGGTGGAGGAGGCGGGTAGCTCAAAGTATCTTTTTCCAGCAGAGGATATTGATGAACTTTTAAAATCGATATATACCTCAGAACAGATTGGATTTGCTGTGGCATCTCAATCTGTGCAGGATAAAATGTATAGGGGTCTTCAGAGGTGGAAATCAAGAACTTTCCCGGTACATCAGTCATTTAAGGATATGATTCTTTCAGAATGGAAGGAACCTGAAAGGAGGTTGTTCCCAATTCCAAAATATATGTATGTAAACTAAATGTAAGTCCATATATCACATCAAGTGGGTTTGTGGGAAAAAAATAGCTTCCGATCTTCCACCACACCCGGTGTCGGTGAATCCTCTCCTGTCAGATGCAAAACTTACCAACTCAAATTGCCTTACACTCCTGTTTGGCGTGGTATAGCAGATAATCCCAGTTCCAACGAATTCACTGCCAGAAAGCTCTGCATGTAAATAAAAGTGCTCAAAATAGCGTGATAATGTAAAATCAGTTTAACACACTTGAATCTTCAAATATAGCACTCGCATGAATCTCAAAATATGCATTGCAGAAAAAAAATAGTTTTCTTTTCAAAAGATGGACTTTGTAGGCACATACAGATAAAAATTTGAAATTTTAATATTGCATAAATACGTCTACACAAAATCGTAATATACAAAAAGAGAACAAAACCAGATCTCTCCAAGAGAAATACTCGATAGCCACAAGGCTTTCTGTAATGCAGTACAGATCTCGCGCTGGGTGGAGTAATAGGTCCTGGATGAAACCAATTGAGTCCTTAAAGTATTAAAAAGCAGCTCAACATGTTTTGCGATTTTTGTATATATCTGGAGCTTCTGGATTTTTGAGTGATAGGTAAGCTTTTGATTAGAATATGATATAGTAAACTGAAATGCTACTAAGCAGCTTGCATTGAAATGTAAGATTATAGACCACAATTGTATCTAAATATGCATACTCGCCAAAAAGGTGCTTTTTGTGGGAGAAAGCAGTGGATGCCTCACAATGTGGGCCAGCTGTTGGTCAACAATGAATCTCAAAATAGAGCAATACACTGCACAGCAAACACTCGTTAAGAGATGAACGGAAAACTGAGTATATTGGTCAAAGCTGACCCATGGTTTCCACTGATCGCTCATCACCTCCCCACTGTTCCTTCCTGGATCACCGTTTCCTTGATACGTCACACACTCACTTCAGATGGTTGCTGCACAGCCATGCCCCAACATGTTTCATCATAAAAGACTTGGTCATGGGATCAACTTATTTTGATAAGTTCATAGATGAGGAATGGGAGCGACTGCAGAAAACCTTTCAGTCCCAAAATGCATGGTGGTACGTTATCCTTTTGAGGAGAGCATTAGAAAAAGAAAAGGGGAGGGGCATCTCCCCCGATTGTGGAACCCCTGGTATCTAGGTTTAAACAAGTCAACCAGGATTCCGGTTGAGGGGATTCCTGCATTTAAGGACCCTGCTGACAGGAGGTCCGAAGCGGTGGGCCGGTCCATGTTCACTATGCTGGGATTAGCTTTGCGGCCTATTTTGGCTGCGGCACTGGTGTCGCAGACATTTACTGAATGGGCAAAACTATGGCTGCGTGGAACTGGCTGACCAGTTAGTGCATGGCCTCAAGTATGTCTGCGATGCAGCTCCCTTGATCTCCAGAGCCTCACTATCTGCGGTGGTTCTGCGGCGCCTGATTTGGCTTAAGGTCTGGTCTGCGAACCAGACTTCCAAGAAGGCTCTGGCAGATTTGCCTTTCTGCGGTGGGAGGCTATTTGGTTCCCCCCCCCCCCCATCACTGTCTGACCCCCCCCCCCCCCCCATATCACAGGACTGACTCCTCACACAGATAGTGGACTCCTGTCCTGCACAGCACTCCCCCCTCCCCATAGAGCCCTACCTTATTTACACAAGATGGAAAGCACGGCAGCCCTGGACAACGGGTGGGACTTTTCACATTAAAGGTGAGTGATTGATTGCTGAGACCGACCTGCTGCATAGCAACCAATCACTAGTTTTTTTTTTTTACTTTAAAAAGTACCGCGCTTCTCATCTTGTGTGAATGAGACAGCCAGTGTAAGGAGGGGGCAGTGCAATGATCCTATCAAAAGAACAGACCCGTGCGCGACGCGCCTACCATGCTGTGAACACAGCAGCACTAGGCAGGCAGGCGAGCTGGCGGCAGGGAGAGCACACACAGGCAATTTGGTGAGGCTGCGGTCCGAGTAGTATGGCTACTGGGGCTGGACTGCAGGCTGCCATTTAGTGATGCCTGGCCTAGAATATCTGGGTCTGATTCTAGACTCCTCAGAGGGGAGTTTTTCTCTTTGGAAAAATTGCAGACTCTTCAGATGGCAGGGAAGCTGTTGGCATCCCGCAGGTGGTTGTCGCTGCGCTTTTGCATGTGAGTCCTGGGTTTCATGGTAGCCTCCTTTGTGGCGGTACCGTATGCTCACTTCCACATGAGTCTTGCAGGAGGAGATCCTGTCTAAGTGGGACAAGTCTCCGTTGTCCCTGGATTGTCAAATCCAGGTGAGTCAACTAGTCCAGACTACCCTGGTCTGGTGGCTGAGATCTCCGGCCCTTCATTCCGGAAAGTCGTTCCTTCCCTTTCACTGGACGGTGATCACGACGGACGCCAGCCTGAACTGTTGGGGGGGGGGGGGGGCAGTTTGGGGTGTTCAGCCGATCAATGTATTGGTGCTCCGGGCGATCAGTCAGTGCCTTGCCACATGGTCAGAGGCTGCAGGGGCGTCCGATCAGGATCCAGTCAGACAACGCTACAGCGGTGGCATAGGTCAACCATCAAGGAGGAACAAGAAGCGCGGCAGCAACTTCAGAGGTCGCTTACATATTGCAGTGGGCAGAGAGGAGCATACCGGTTCTATTGGCCCTATACATTCCAGGTGTGGACAACTGGAAAGCGGACTACATCAGTCGCCAGATGCTGGACCAAGGAGAATGGTCACTACACCTGGATGTATTTCACCTCCTTTGCCTAAGATGGGGCGAGCTAGACGTAGATCTCCTGGATTCTCGACTCAATCGAACCCCACTGAAACTGCTTCCTCGTCTGCTCCACAGTGCGGAGTCCGAGGGGATGCTGATTGGCCTCGGCGTCCCTGGTACACCGATCTGGTAAAACTAGTGGTGGATGCTCCCTGGCGACTGCCGTTGCGAGAGGACCTTCTGTCACGAGGTCCCATTCTTCATTCTGCTTTACAGTTGCTGGCTTTAACGGCATGGCTTTTGAAAGCCAGGTGCTGAGGGACCAAGGCCTATCTGTTTCGGTAACCTTCACCATGCTGAGGGCACAGAAGTAGTCTTCTCGGAAGATTTACCAGCGCACGTGGAAGGCCTACAACTCTGTGTGAAGAGATGAGGTGGCATTCACGTACATATTCAGTTTCTAGGATCTTGCTGTTTTACAGTGTGGATCAGAAACTTGCCTTGGGCACCATTTAAGGGGCAGATTTCAGCCTTGGCTGTTTTCTTTCAATGACCCTTGGCATCCCACTCACTGGTGAGTACGTTTGTGCAAGGGGTTTGACATGTGACCCCCTCCGGTTCGACCACCATTACCTCCGTGGGATTTGAATCTGGTGCTCTCGGTGCTTCAGAAACCTTCCTTTTGAGAACCGATTCCTCTCTTGACACTCCCAGAAAGTTGCCTTTCTAGTGGCCATTACATCTGTCAGATATGTCTCTGATTTGTTGGCCTTGTCTTGTAAGTTCCCCTACTTGGTACTCCATAGAGATAAGGCAGTGCTGCGCCTACAGCCTTCATTTCTTCTGAAGGCGGTTTCGGCCTTTCATCTGAATGAGGACATCTTGCTTTCATCCTTGTGTCCTCAGCCGTCGCATCCAAGAAGGCTGCGTTATACCCGCAAAGCACGTACCATGTCTAAGGAATTTTTCTGTCTGCTACGGCTCCGTTTCGGAGGTCAGACTCACTATTTGTATCTGGTCCAAAAGAAAGGCCTGGCGGTCTCATCGGCCACCATTTCTCAGTGGATCAGACAGATCGTGATTCAGGCTTACGCCCTGAAAGGGCGCGCGCCTTCTTTTCCTGTCACGGTGTCACCAGGTGCTTCCTGGGCTTTCCGACATACACTTGCAGCAACCTTGGGAAAACTTGGTGAAAGTGATCTTCGGATGCTTTCTTCGGCCGCAAAGTTTTGCAGACGGCAGTTTAAGGTTACATCTTCTCCATTGAGGAGCTCTGGTATGTTGGGGTGAAGTTTTGCTTTTTTATGTTCCCACCCCTCGTGTTTTTTTTTTTTTTTTTTTTTTTTTTTTTTTCCTTTCTACACTGCTTTGGGGACGTCCCTACAGTCAAGGGTATAAGGAAGCTGTGTCCGTCCATGGACTTCAGAGAAAGGGATTTTACGGCGAGTACAAAAATCCTATTTGCAAAGAATTGTGGGAAACCATTCAACATGCCTCTTATTAAATACCTTGAAATGTCTACTTTCTAAAAAGGTGGTCAATTGGGGGGGGGGGGGGGGGGGGTTTATTTGTGCTGTCCTAGCTTGATGGTGTCAAATGAAAGCATCAGGTGTGATTCATTTTCAGAGATAGGCACCATAGTTTGAAGACTAACTTTCACAAAGACCAAATATTATACACTTATTTTGGTTATTTTTACCAAAGATATGTATGTAGCAGTATAAATTTGGCCAATTTTTATGAAGAAAAATTACTCGTTTGCAAAATGTTATAACTAAAATTAATTTCGAATTTTTTATTTTTTTTTATTTACTGCCAAAAAATAGTTTTTGTGCACTTGGTTAGTTCCCCAATGCTGGGTAGACTATCCACACAGGTCCTCAACTTCTTTGGTTTTAACAGAAAGCTCTCGCCTTGCCCGTAGCCATCCCTTAATATAATACGTTCATCGTTATTGTCCACTTTGGCATAGTTGATGAACTGTGCAGGGGCCATTGGTGTGGCAGAACTGAAGATAAGGCATTAGGGAATGGCACAACCGTGTGTGTGTGTGTGTGTGTGTGTGTGTGTGTGTGTGTGTGTGGTTTTGATTTTAAACCTCTTCCACCTGGACCTACTAATTTACTGAGGTTTATACTCCCAGGAGCTTATTGATAGAAAGTAAAGCCCAATTTGAGTTGCCGGTGTTGTAATGTGTGTACCCAAACATAAAATTTTCTGTTCATTTTTTCAGCTTCGTACTCATCGCTGTAATACTGATCTTTACATGGCTGCGTGCATTGTTCTATAGCACAGGTGTCAAACACAAGGCCCGCAGGCCTAATCCAGCCCATTTCACGTGGCCCTCGCACCACTCTTGCAGCTGCCGGAGAGCTCTGGTCCTCCTCATGACCCCTACTTTCTGCTTTTAAGCAATGCATCCAGCTTTTTCCCAGCAGCAGCACTGTGATGGAGAGTGGGTGACTCAACTTCTGATGGTGGGGAGGGGATGCACTGGACATCTAATCTAGAGATAGACCGATTTATATCAGCTGGCCGATATTTGGCCATTTTTGATCGGCATCAGGCGATTATTATCAAAATTAGGCCAATATTTTACACTGACCGCCATTCCTCCTCCCTTCTTCACACTCGGCGGCTCTGGCAGCACCAAGTGCCACGCGGAGTGTGAAACAGACAAGTAACGGGAGAGAGAGAGGGACTGAGGAGCTGTCAGCTCGATGTCGGGTGGGCGGGTCCCAGCAGCCATATTGCACCAGCCAATGGGATGGTATCTGGGCAGGCCGCTATGTGTATGTGGCCCTGCCCCCTTTCTAAAGCAGCCCAATCATTGTCTGGTGTAATTTAGCTGCTGGGTCCTGCCCACTCCCGACATTGAGCAGACAGCTCCTCTCTCCTCTGTTAGTTGGTTACACTCTGCTTAGTGTGAAACCTATGTGAAACTAACAGAGGAGAGGGGAGCTGTCGGCTCGATGTCAGGGGTGGGTGGGACCCAGTGGCTAAATTTACACCAGCCAATGATTGGGCTTCTTTAGAAAGGGGGTGGGGCCACATACACATAGCGGCCCGCCCAGATACCATCCCATTGGCTGGTGTAATATAGCTGCTGGGACCCACCCCAGCTAGGGTCCCGCCCACCCGACACCGAGCTGACGGCTCCTCTCTCTCCTGTTGGTTTCACACCGTTAGTTACACTCGGCTTGGTGTGCCATCTGTCAGTGTCACCCGCCAGCGCCAATCGATGCCACCTGCTCTGAGGACATCAAGCGTGTGCTAGAGTGACAGGAGTAAGCAGGAAGGAGTGGCGTGGGTGAGGTTGTGTGTTTTAAAAAAAATCTGCATCATTTATCGGCCACCCCAATTTCTAAATGTTGGCATTGGCCAGAGAAAAACCCATATCGGTCTACCTCTAATCTTACAGATACGAGTTTGACACCCCTGTTCTATAGACGTGTGTGTGTGTGTGTGTGTGTGTGTGTGTGTGTGTGTGTGTGTGTGTGTTTCTGTCTGCAAGAAGCCTTACTGTCATATTTATCATTGATATATGTAATAATCTTAAATACTTGTGAATATCCTTAAAATGTTTGTCTTATACAGGCAAGCAACCCGGAATAAAATGGAATCTGAGCTACGGGATCAAAATCTTCTATTGGATGCAGCAAATGGCACTTTAAACAGCAGGTTACTCATTGCGCAGGTTTGTGTAAATATCTCTATATAAGATGGCTCATGCCTAATAAGTTCAGAAGTTTTGTCAAATCACTCATGGGACCCAGTACACATAGCACTTTATTTCACTGTAACCTGTATGGCGACTGTGGAGCAGTGTGGTGTGATTGCTTGTCCCGCTATCTGACCACACTGAACATAAGTCGTATGCCTACTATGAACTATTTTTTTTTTTTTTTTTTTTTGAGGGTTTAATGCAATGCCAAGCTGCTGCTAACAAAGCAAACAGAATATTGGCATGCATTAAAAGGGATTAACTCCAGAGATAAAACAATAACTCTTCCGCTCTACAAGACTCTGGTCCGGCCAGACCTAAGAGTATAAGTAAAAAGGTGAGTCTAATGCGCTACTGTGAGTATACAGATCAAATAACTTAAATGAACGTACGTTTAATCTGAGGCAGCTAAAGTGTTCACAATACACAAAAAACAAGTAATAAAAATAAAGGTGATAAGCGCTTCAGATATGTGATATGAAACCACAATAAGGGTTAATAAAACAATATATGTATAACAAAATATACCACAATCAAATAGTCAAAATTAGCTACACTAGTAGCAAGCATAGCGTGTGACTGAGTAAACATTCCAAATGACATACTATCTGGGACGTCTTCTCTCTGATGGCTGGTATTAGTACAGGTATCCACAAATGGTCTCTTAGTTCCCTTACCTTGTAGATGCTATATATAGACATATAATGTAATTTCTCCAAGGGGACTCCCCTGATGAAGGCACGTGACGTAATGCCGCAGGGAGTCGAGACCACGTGATACCCGCACAAGCCGGAGGCCAACAGACGTAAGACGGCAACACGCTCGCTGCGTGCTTCCGCTTTTTTTGCATTGTATCCTCATACTACATGTAAGAGTCCACTTTCACCCAATTACAGAACCCCGATTTTAAAACTCACTTCACGATTGGAGGCATTTGCTTTCTTTTTTCTTTTTCCCTTCCTTACCTGCCCCCTTGGATCACTGAGCATTGGCAGTCTGAACGGCTCTCAGCAGCCAGAGGGAACATTGGTTGAAGCAGTGAGACCCGCACCTTGGAGAAATTACACTATATGTCTATTAATTGCATCTACAAGGTAAGGGAACTACGAGACCATTTGTGGATACCTGTACTAATACCAGCCATCAGAGAGAAGACGTCAACCATTCAGCATACCATTTAAACGCCCTTATATAGACTCATTCACTTTTATTTATCTTGTTCACTGTCACTTTGCACATTGATGCACGCTGGCGAATAGAGTCCCAGATAGTGTGTCATTTGGTGTGTTTACTCAGTCACACTCTATGCTTGCTACTAGTGTAGCTAATTTTGACTCTATTTGATTTTGGTATATTTTGTTATACATATATTGTTTTATTAACCCTTATTGTGGTTTCATATAACATATCTGAAGACCTAAGAGTATGCTGTCCAGTTTTGGGCACCAGTCCTCAGGAAGGATGTACTAGAAATGGAGCGAGTACAAAGAAGGGCAACAAAGGTAATAAAGGCTCTGCAGGATATGAGTTGAGGAAAGGTTGCGAGCACTGAACTTCACTGAACTGTACTCTCTGAAATTGTATCCCCCTCAAGTGTCTCTTCTCCAATTTACAAATGCCATACTGGTGACCCCCACAATAGGATTAACCTTTTTTGCAGAGGGGAGTTTAATGAGACATGTGGCCACTCGATTAGAAGAAAGGAGATTTAACCTTAAACTATGTAGAGCAGTGGTTCTCAACCTTTCTAGTGCTGAGACCCCTTGATTTCCCAAGTTGTGGGGACCCCCAACAGTAAAATTATTTACAAAGTGTATAGCACCCAAGCATGTATCTAGCACTGACACTGAATAACCACTTTTGAGGAACCAACTGGGACATTCATATAAAAATGATATGTCTTGTTCCATAATAATTTTTTTCTTGCATAGCCACGTCATGTTGGACTTAAAGCGGAGTTCCGCCTTTTTTTTTTTTTAAGTCCAACATGACGTGGCTATGCAAGAAAAAAAAATTATAATGGAACAAGACATATCATTTTTATATGAATGTCCCAGTTGGTTCCTCAAAAGTGGTTATTCCGTGTCAGTGCTAGATATTCATGTATAGCACCCAAACATGTATCTAGCACTGACACGGAATGACCACTTTTGAGGAACCAACTGGGACATTTTTATATATAAATGATATGTATTGTACCACAATTATATTTTTCACAGTCATGTCAGACTTATTTAATCAAAATCGATGTATTAATTACACTGCTGTGACAGTACAAAAATGCCTTAATTACCGGTATTTAGTGCCTGGCTTGCCAAAGTACCTCAGGTGTTCCGTCAGCATCAACAACCCCTCTATTATATTAACCGGAAGTGACGTTCCGTCGCCGCCATCATGGTACTCTCGTCCGCAGTAAGAAGTCTGCAAGCGAAGTTAACCGGAAGTGACGCCGCTGCCATCTTGGTACCCTCGTCCGAAGCAAGGCTACAGTTAGAAGTAGGCAAGCGGACATATTTTTACACCCACCAAAGTCTTGTATTTTACATGTATTTTTACAAGTAAACTGAGCTTCTATACTATATAAAGCTTATATAGTATATAAGCTCAGTTTACTGGTAAAAATACGTGTAAACTGCAAGACTTCGGTGGGTGTAAAAAGATGTCCGCTTGCTGACTTCTAACTGTAGCCTTGCTGCGGACGAGGGTACCAAGATGGCGGCGTCACTTACGGTTAACTCCGCTTTCTGACTTCTAACTGCAGCCTTACTGTGGACGAGAGTACCATGATGGTGGCGACGGAACGTCACTTCCGCACGGTTCTCCTCTCCCGGAAGTGACGTCTTGCTGGCCGAGACGGACAGACTCGGGCGTAGACAGTAATTTCGGGTCAGTCTCGGCCAGCGTAACAGTTTGGCAATTTGCCGGGGGTTGCGAATGCTAGTCCAAACGACCCCCCCCCCCCCCCCGGGGGGTCGCGACCCGCTGATGTAGAGGGTTATTTTATGTAAGAGCGGCAAGGATATGGAATTCCCTTCCACAGGCGGGGTGCATCAATGGTTTCAAGAAACTATTGGATAAGCACCTGAACGACCAATATACAGGGATATACAAGGCAATACTGACCTATAATCACACACATAGGTTGGATTTTTTTTTTTTTGTCTGTTGTCTGTTGGTCAGACTCCACTAACCTGTCTTTGAAGACCCTGCACTCCTAGAACAATTACAGCTGATGCCTTCAGTCCTAATGTTTTGTGTTACTCGACACATCTTGTCGTAGAATTTCTGGCTGTTTGCAGATCAGACAGACAGATATCTTGTCTCTAATTCGTCTTAATGAAATAAGCCATCTTTAAACTAAATAGATTCACTCACCATCCATTCAAGTCAAGAGACCATCACGCCAGCTGTTCTCATCCATCGCTCCCAGTCATCACTGCCCTCGAACAGCCTGCTGTTTTTTTATTTATAGGGTCGACCTCAGTAACACTAAGTGCGGCCTCACAAAACAGCCAATCAGACATGTTGTATACTTTCAAAAGAACCAATCACAGACATGTGATTCAAACAATGCTAGTAGTAGTGTGTGCAAACGGCTGGGGGCAGTCACCATGCTCTGTGAGAGACAAAGGAATCAGACGGCATGGTCACTGCACAAAGCCGTGTGCAAACCAAACCAAAGCCAATGTTGCAAACCATACTAAATCGTGGATCAGATAACCATAATTTTCGTATAGTTGTGCTACAGTTTCCATGTACGCAGATCTGTCCACTCGGAGTCATTTAATGCAGTCGACAAGAAGTGGCCAGTCCCTTGCTGAGGCATAAATGAACGTCCCTAAAAGGAGCTTGCAAATCTGCTGTGTCCATGAAAAGGTGTTTGCGCCAATGGCCTTCCACCAACGTCTGTATGCGTGAATACGCTCACTTGAGCACATTACAGCAAAATCGACACTGGGGGGACATCTGACAACATACATTTATAGAAATTTCCACAACAGTCGTCCTCCCTTTTTTGTCATATTCTCCCACGTGTCCCGCAAAGATCTTCTTCTTTACACCCGGAAACGAATAAGTCCTTACAGTCCATATGAGTTCATAAAAGGAAAACGCGGCTTGACATGTAGACTCTGTTCTTCAGGAGACATGACTTATAAGGAGGACACAACTTGGTGAGCTGTGGTAATCGCAGATTGGTCTGGGGTTCTCTGTGTCTTGTACGTGGGTCCGGCTTCGGGGCGTCTCATCAAGGAAGATGTGGTTATCTGCTCCAAGGCTGGTCATGCGTCCAATCAGGCAACAGGAGCCCTCATCATGACATAGAAAGAATAGAAATAAAAACGACATGAGTGTGTATGTATATATATGTATATGTATATATATATATATATATGTATATGTATATATATATATATATATATATATATATATATATATATTCCCATTTCCATCAACCACGATCCGCTGTAAAATAGAAATTAAATCCCCAAAGATTCCCAGACCCTTCAAAGGACTCCCAACCTTCACTTAGCTACAGCTCTGGCTTTGCCTTGTAGGGATTCAAACCTTATCCATATGGGCCTGCACACCAATTCCCAGTATCCCCGATCCAGGTATAACAATCTTTACTTGTAAATTCCCAGAAATCGCCCTTGGACTGTGAGAGCTTCCTTGTAGCTTCAACAGTTACATGAAACATTCCATCCTCAATAGGTTAGAATTGTTCAATCGTATCATAAGCTTAAGCCCCCCCACCTTGTACATGCAGGAAACCATGCCCAGACCTGGTCGGTGTTGGTGAACAATTCCCTTCTAGCTGACCCTGCCATCAGATCCTTGCAATCGGCCACGATATAGGATGCTGGGACAGCTTCACCACCACGCATGAACCTCTTGCATTGGGAGAATTACCTTTTTATAAGCTGTAGATCCGCATAAACACCAACTAAAGTTACACACTTGTGGGCTACCTATTTGTCCTGATACCCAACCGACAAGAGACAGAGCCATAAAAACAATAACCAATTGTACCCTCTAAAAACATCTCATTAAATTCCATTGACAAGTGTCTTTTTGGAGTATTCACTAGTTTGTCAATAATCCTCATACCAATCATAAATAGCATGTACCACTGTCATCACTGGGGACTAAAGCTCGGTGGAGACTCAGAACAGACCCCGCAATCGGTCCCGTTCACTTTCTTAATTGGTCATAGAATACACTTTAAATAATAACTTGGGATGTATTTCATCGTTACCCTTGCTAAATTTTACTAAACAAACAAATACAAAATAAACAAAGATACTACTCATTTCTTTGTGGTTGAGCCGCTTCTTGCAGTGGCTGGCGTGGTCTCATCCATCAAGCTTCTTTACAAACGACCCAGTCACCTGGTTGGGAAATATGAAAACCAATTACGGTGTCGGGGTCCAGGAGAGACTCCTAAACCCTTTGAAGTTCATGTTGCAGTGATCGCACCCACCCCATCACCTGAGAATAGACACGTGACAGCAGATGAGGGGAGTACGAGCCTGGTTTTGGTTGACCTCCAAACAAACCTTATGACAATAACCCAGACATCGGGACTGTGTTCACTGCACAATCTGTGCATGCCTCGCCGCCGCCTGTAATCGCTTACCATCTCCTGTAATACCTGGAACCATTGGGAGGTTCTTAGCATCTAAGATGGCAACCTACTTCGCTAGACTGCTTGCCGATTCAAATTCCATCAAAGAAAGACAGTCTTGGCACAAACTTGATTAGAATTAGAAAGATTAGTGTTATTCGTTCGAAAAACTGTCACTTTAACATTTATTTATCCCCCCCCCCTTTTCTTCCTCATTACAGACTGGAGGAAGAAGAAACAATGAAGTAGCCTATGATACTTTCACCTCCTTAGACTCGTATTTATCCATGTGTAAAGCTGTCTACATACACCTGCTCTCTATGTACAAACACTTCCAGAAACTCCTTGGACCTGAAAAATACTTATAAGCAGAAATCATTACTCCATCCTTCATATTTATCCTGCAGAGAATTGCAAACAAAAATGATATTCTTGTAAATTTTCAATGACATTCTTTCAAAACTGATTCAAACAAAACTCTCTAACCCTTACTTTTCTTGTTCCTACAAAAATACAACAGCGGCGACGTGTCGGAGGATCGCCGCGGTAAATATGAACATATTCACGTTACTACATACAAACATTCATATACAAATGTGGAGGAGATATTCATAGTATCCAAAACAAAAATGAACAAAACCAGCCGGAATTCTGCCTTCACTTTCAGCAATAGAAGAAAATACAATGGAGAAAAGCGTGAGAGCCTTGCATAGACCAGCTATACAACGTTTTCCTCTGAGGGTCACCAAAGCATGTACCACACCTCCATCCACACTCATCATTACAGATTTCTGAACTACATCCAAGGTCTCGTACCTCCAGCCAGAGTACCTTCCAAAGGAGTACACCTTACTGTACCCTCTGACCACCTATGTTATTCTTTAAGGGGTCTCATGTCCAGAGCCCCAAACCTCATGTGCGGTGCAGCTGTCTGACTGGTGCACTGCATGGGCGGCACATCCCATGGCGATTAAAAACGCTTTTTTTGGTGATCTCTGCGTCCAGAGTACCATGCGTTTTATTTTCTGCGCGGTTATGGCTTGCGCCTTTTTCACCATAACCGACCCCCGGACTTACCGATTACTGTACACGGCCTCACCGGGGCGTTAGAATACCACTCACATTTATGCTAATACAATCGCGCACAGGAATTCCGATTATTCTACACGGCCCGACCTGTCTCACAAAATAAAGCCTCCTAAATGTGTTCATCAGACAACCTACAACACACCATGAAATCCTCCACTTTTCAAAACAATTTTATGGCTTCTTTCTACCTGCATCTAGATGTCACAACAACAATGGTTTGCTCTCACATACCCAAAACTGTATTTACAGTATAAAACTTAAATTAACCTTTAAAACGCTCTTTCAAACGCCAAAATATTTTCCATTGTCCTTTCAAGACACAAATCTCATTGCTTATCTTTTCAGAAGACTCCAAAACTCCTCCCACCAACTTCCTGTTGTATATAAATGCTGAAAAAGACCTTCCTGTTGTATGTTCAGCTCTTAAACCCCAAAACCTGGTTTATTTACATAATGACAGGCAGAGGGATGGGAGGGGGGAAGCCTAGTTTCATTGCCTTGTCTCAACACATCAATAAAATCCATGGACTACATAAATATCCCCTGGATGTCAAACCACACAATGAATTGCCCCCAGGGAAACTCCCAAACATTCAAACCCAAAAACAACGCACATCGCTGTGCACAAAAACGCAGTCAAAGCCAGTCCCACAATCCATCAAAATTCAGTGCATGCAAGTCTTTCACCCAAAAACGAAATTCTACACAAAAGCCTCCATTCTTACACTGCAAAGTCAGCCGGTAGGTTAGTCTGATCCTGTATATAAATTAGCCCTAGCACGCAAGCACTATTCAAAAGATAGTGCTTAAACTGCATCTCAAAATGGCCGACAACAAGCCAAGCAACAATGGCGCCATTTACGCTTGCAAAAAACAATTTAACTGCGCCTCCAAATCACCTTTTTTTACCACAGGACAGACAGTACTACACACACACACAAAGGAAAACAAAAATGTTGTCCACCAGATTCCAACACAGAAAAGACTGCGCTACTCAATTCGCACTAAACATCAAAGTCTGCCCCAAAGGCTGCGAAATTCCACTGCACAGTCACCTGGTATCACACCCCAAAAGAAAGATGGCTGCACCTTCTCCTATAGGACGACCCACAGACCAAACAAATTGTTCCTGCCAAAATGGCCGCCGACGACCATGGCCGCAAACAAGATGGCCGCCAGATGCAGTTTTCAAAAACCTGCCTAGAATCTTTCTCCACAAAGACAAACATGGGACATCAAAAATTAACATGCGCAACATTAAAACAAAAACCCTATTTTCTCAAAGCTCATGTAAACAACGTGGCATCACCTTTTATAACGAGCCATTTGAGAAATATGCACAGTGAGGTCACATCATTTAAAACCTTCCAACATAAAATGCCTGTATGCTATTGTTTACAGAGGGTTACCAATTTTGCGACATGATGGGACAGCCATGCTGGCTGCCCATCCCCCCACTAAAACACACACTCACTGGGACATGTCTTTTGGTCCCATACAAAGGTAAAAATCACAATCTATCCATTTCTATTCCTCACATAGATCATTGAACATATAACAAAATTCAAGAAGCACACAGAGATCCAACAACACTGTCCGCCCATCCCCCGAGCCTCATGGCAAGAGGGCCATCTTGCACCATGGAACATGCCTTGCCTGGCTTAACTACACAAACCAACATAAAATGATCTAAATACACACAGTCTCCATGTATCATTCAGTTTCTTATTGTTACAGCACGCAGCCTCACATGAACATTCCATACACAGGAACAAGACATTCAGAAAATACAAAAAGTCTCAGCCGCACATATTGCAGGCTGAATAATCCCACCTCTATACAGAGGAATCGTCTACAATATACAGTTTACATATGCATCATAAAATGTTATATCTAACTTTGTTCTGAAAGTTGCAAAGTCAAGAAACACAGAGATCCAATACTAGTCGCCCCTCCCCCACCAAAGCACATGGCACAATGCTGCCGTCTTACACAATAGAACATGTCTGGCTGCTCAATACATTACACAAAAGTAACTTTTCCAAACGGCTTCACTGTAAACCATGGGCACATAACTTCAATCTGTTCAATCATACAGCTTTCAGGCATACACTCGATCAAAACCACAGTCACACACAGTCGCATACAATCAGAATCACACATCCAATCGATTTCACAAACGCACACAATCACCCACGGTCACACACACATCCAATCAATTTCACAAACGCACACAATCACACACGGTCACACTTCAAGCGTTATTTCAAAAAGACGACAAATTTGTTCAGAGCCCCCCCACGCATCGGAACATAGGACTACTTTCCCCCATCTGAACCGATGCCCAAAGGGGCTCAATCTACTCCTAAATTTCTGGCTCGCCATTTCTGTCGTGGAATTTCTGGCTGTTTGCAGATCAGACAGACCGATATCTTGTCTCTAATTCGTCTTAATGAAATAAGCCATCTTTAAACTAAATAGATTCACTCACCATCCATTCCCTGCCATACATTCAAGTCAAGAGACCATCACGCCAGCTGTTCTCATCCATCGCTCCCAGTCATCACTGCCCTCGAGCAGCCTGCTGTTTTTTTATTTATAGGGTCAACATCAGTAACAAAAGGTGCGGCTTCACAAAACAGCCAATCAGACATGTTGTATACTTTCAAAAGAACCAATCAGACATGTGATTCAAACAATTCTAGTAGTGGTCTGTGCAAACGGCTGGGGGCAGTGACCATGCTCTGTGAGAGACAAAGGAATTGGACAGCATGGTCACTGCACAAAGCCGTGCGCAAACCATACTAAATCATGGATCAGATAACCATAATTTTCGTATAGTTATGCTACAGTTTCTATGTATGCAGATCTGTGTCGACAAGAAGTGGCCAATCCCTTGCTGAGGCATAAATGAACGTCCCTAAAAGGAGCTCGCAAATCTGCTGTGTCCATGAAAAGGTGTTTGCGCCAATGGCCTTCCACCAACATCTGTATGCGTGAATACGCCCACTTGAGCGCATTACAGCAAAATCGACTGTCGACATCTGACAACATACATTTATAGAAATTTCCACAACAATCTCGATGCTCATCTCTGTGCACAGGATTCTGTGGCTAAAAGATCGGTCTGCTAAACCTGCTTGTAAGTGGTGTTCTTGATGCATGCCCTCTTAAGGGATTCCCATAGAAAGGCGTTCGCCAGAACATATTTATCAAGATGCCTAACTCCCATATTCAAATTTTTACTATGCCAAGGCTTCCTGCATTTTGCTGTGTGAGGCCAGTACTTCCAGTTTGTAGCACTGCTATTCAATCTCTCTTCTGCACCATGAGTGTTTACAGAAGTGCTTGCCCTGCTTCTGGCTCTTCTACTAAGCTTCTTTGTTTCTTCGATTGAGCTTTTTTTTTCACAGGTTACTTTGACAACCTCCTACTAAATGACTTCTCAGCCGTAGCCTCATCTGCCAACTTCCAAAGGACTATCCAGGTCTGAAGGAACCGGATAATCAACTTTCCAAAGTCTGCCTTGCACTCCACACACCATATGGAGTACCTTGGTCTAATCTTGAATACAGCCCAAGCCAGAATCTTCCTCCAGAAGATTTCCTCTCTAAGGTCCAACACCTGGACACTCGGGTCACAACACCCCTCATATTGCTTCCGCATAAATGTTCTGGGCCTCATGGTGGCCTTCTTTTGAGGCAGTTCCCTTTTACCAAGTTTCACTCAAGACCTTAGTTTAACGGCCTCAAGACATTAAATTGGCAGACCAAATTCTTGGAACACTCAATGCTTCTGTCAAGTTGTGCAAAGATCTCTGACGTGATGAATCTTGGAACGTGCCAACGACAGATGGGGGGGGGGGGGGGAACGGGCTGGGACAGCGTTTACAACTCCTGCCTGTTCAGGGGACATGGTCCCCACAGGAGTCAAATCTACCTATCCACATTCTAGAAATGGCAGCCATCAGACTGTCTACAATATTGGACTTTATCCATCCTTGCATTCCCTTATCGGGACTTTACTGCAGGGGATTGCTCATATAATTCCCCCAATTCAACTTTCTGTTTCACCTTGGGATTTTCAATCTGGTGCTCTCTGGTGTTTAAAGAGATCAATATTATACAGGGAATGGTCCCAAAACGTCAAGCTGGGGGGAAAAAACTATAGTGATTTAAAAAATGCCTATTTTAACCCCCCCCCCCCCCCTCCCACATGGCCGTGTGTGTGTGTGTGTGTGTGTGTGTGTGTGTGTGTGTGTGTGTTTTAAAAACAATTTTTTGTTGAATATTTTTCAAATAATCAGAGAACAATAATAAGTAGTGAACAAACAGTCATAAGAGCAGGTACATATACACTTATGTATAACTGGTGAGATAAAGCACAGCGAATATACAGTACAAAGTAATCGACAATAAACAGCTGTCCTTTGATGAAAAAGAGATCGTCTAGGCTTTCCCTAAAATATGAGCCCACCATCTTAGCATGGAAGAGGGAGAAAAATTAGATAACGAGATCAGAAACCAGTACGGTTCTTCCCTCATTCCGCCCACCCCTAATGGGAACAATCTGTGAGCGGGAGGGAGCCCTATAGAGCTCAGTATGATACAAATCCAGGTATGGTTCAGTATGGGATCAGAACGTGACATCCCCAGTGTAAACAAGATACGTTTCAAAGACGATGGTATCAGGGCAGCAACAAGCATTCTCTCAACGATCCAATTTCAAGGGGTAGAGCCCAAGTGTTCTAACACTAAAGAACTTCAGACTTGTGTGTAAGTGGAGAGAGTAAAAAATTAAAAGAGGACATGGAGGAGAAAGGGAGGAAGGTAACAAGGGACAATGAGGGGTATTGTCGAATCAGAAACCAGGCACCCTGTCGGATTCTGTAGGGGAATTTACAGAGACAGCTGGGTCTGTGGAGCCCAAAGACTCCCTGTAATGAGTCAAGCAGGCCCATGTGCCCCTGAACTTGTCATGAGTGTCTTTGGTTTGGTGAATGAGCCGTTCCATTTCCTCAATTTAATTGACTCGTGAGTGCCAGTCTACAATTAGTGGGTGGGGTAGTGGTCTTCCACCGTAATGGAATGCATTGGGTGGCCGCGTTTACGAGGTTTAGTGATGCGTCGAGGTGTGTGATGCAGTAAATACTGTGCCGGGGGGGGGGGGGGGGGGGTAAACTCAATATTGAAAGTGGTGATTTTGATAAGATCATGTACCCCCTTCTAGAACGGCTGCAGCAAGGGACAGCCCCACCAAATGTGGAGGAGCGAGCCCGCAGCCGAGCCACACCTCCAACATTCAGGGGGAACAGTGGGGAAAATGTTATGCAGCTTGTCTGGAGTCCGATACCATTCGCAAACAGATCTTAAATCTGTTCTCCTGAGCTGACACGTTAATGGATCCCTTGTGCGTGTGCTCCCAAACATGGTCCCAATCATCATCAGTCAAGGCAACAGATAAGTCTTTGTCCCATAATGTGCGAATGTTAGTGTTGGGAACCGTCCGGGATAAGAGCAAAGAGTATAAGGAGGAAATTAAGTGTTTTTGGGGTTCCTGAGCACAACAGATGTGTTGTGAGAGGCATAAGGTCTCTGGACCAATGCGAAGGTGTTGGGGCACTATTGAAAAAATGCCTAAGTTGCAAGAATTTGAAGAACGGTAGGTTTAGGTTTGGAAAGGCAGAGGACATCTCCGAATGGGTGAAGAGAATGCCATTGTGGAAGAAATGATGAGCCCTAACCTGCATATTGTCAGTCTACTGTCGGGTCTGTTGTGTCGATGTTAGGTGGGAAGTCCGGGTTTTGGATAAGAGGTGTCATGGGCCCGGGTGAGGGAACCACTTTGAGCGTTCGGCATGCTGTCCTGAAATTAAGAAGGGTAGGTCCAATTAGCGGATGTTCAGAACATAGTCTAGGGACAGAGCGTGGTTCGATCCATGGGAGGTGAGAGATGGGGAACCTAAGGAATGCATTTTCCACATGGACCCAATCTTTATTACACTTGTGAAGGTGCCAGTCCACCATTCTCGTGAGCTGGCAGGCTTTGTGGTAAAGGGCAATATCCGGCAGACCAAGTCCCCCTTTCTGTTTTGGAAGGACAAGCTTCTCCCAGCTTAACCTAGGGGGGGCGACCAGCCCAGAGGAAGGTTCTGCAGCATCTCAATAGCGGCAAAGAAGGATTGCAGGAGTTTGATCGGGACAGCCTGTATTGGGTACAAAATCCTGGGGAGGATGTTCATCTTCAGTTCTGCTGCTCTACCAAACCAAGAGAAATTACCTTTATTCCAACTAAGCAAATAGTCCTTAATGTTTTGGAGGGCAGGCAAGAAATTGGTAGCATATAGAGTCTTTCAGATCGGTAGGGATCTTAATACCCAGATAAGTGATACCGTGGGCATCCCACCTGAACGGAAAGTTTTGCTTACAGAGGGAGACCACTGAATCGGGCAAGGTAACATTCAGTGCTATGGACTTGCCGAAGTTTATCTGGAGGTTGGAAAGTAGTTTAAACAATTTTAAGTCCTTGAGGAGATTGGGAATCATAGTAATTGGGTCCGAGAGAAACAATAGTATATCGTCCGCATACGCAGCAATTTTATACTGTGTGTGTGTGTTTAATATTAATACCTTTTTGATATCTGGGTTTTCTCTCAGCTTACGAAGAATGGGTTCCATCGTGAGGACGAAAATGGGGGGATAGGGGGCATCCCTGTCGGGTACCATTGTGTATGGAGAAGGCGTTTGACAGTCGGCCATTCACTCTGATTCTGGCTGTGGGGACGGAGTACAATGCCATAATCATTTGGGTGGTGCGGGTCTCGCGTCCAGGGATTTAAAAAAACCCTTAGTGGGTGATGACGTCAACCAATGGTGAATATTTATATCCTTAGTGGTGTTGTCCACTTGATCCGTCAAGATAAGGTTGGAGGAGTGGCAGCAATCGATTCGCCAGGATTTTAGCGTAGAGTTTGACGTTAAGTAATGAAATCGGACGGTAGTTCAAGACAACCGTGGCGTCCTTACCCGGTTTAGGGATCAATGAAATATGGGCCTCTAGCAGATCTTTGTGAGGGGTGGATGTCGGGAAGGACATTAAACACTGTCAAGTATTTCGGGCTCAGTATGTCGGCAAAGGTTTTATAATAACTGGCCGGCAGGCCATCTGGGCCTGGGCTTTTCCCTGCTTTCAGGTGTTTCAAAGCTAGGAGGGCTTCCCGAGACGTGATGGGTGAGTCCAAGTGTGCCATGTCCTCCAAGGAGGCTGGTGTAGGCCCGTAGGCTGTCAAAAAGTTATTAATTGGAGCCATCCTGTCAGGGGGGGATGTTGATTCTGTAGATGTGGGCAAGTTGTACATGTCAGAGAAATAACGAACAAAGTGGTTAGCAATGTCTTCAGTTTTTGTGACAGTGTCTCCTGAAGGGGAAGTGATAGCGTGGGACGATTTCTTTTTTGGAGGGCCGCCGCCAGGAGTTTCCCTGCCTTATTCCCAAACTCATAGAATAGCTTATTCGTAAGGGTGTACTTGCGTTTCAGTGTTTTCTGGAGTTTCTCTAGGAGTTCTTCCCTTGCTTTCAATAGGTCAGAGTGAGTTTGGTTCGCCAGTGTAAGCTTGTGCGCGCGCTCCAGCGTTTTGACCTGACCGGACAGTTCTGTTATACGGGCTTTCCTAAGTTTATTTCATTTAGCCATTAAAGAAATAAACTCCCCTCTGACTACGCATTTATGGGCTGCCCATATAGTGGTTGGGGAAGAATCCGCTGTATCATTCTCCACAAAGTATTGGGAAAGGACTTCAGAAACGAATCTAGAATTTTCGGAATCTAGTAATGGGGAGTCGTCTAGCCTCCAGATCATAGATCTGGCACGGTGTGATGGGATCGTCGGTGACATAGTAATCGGGTGATGGTCCGACAGTAGCATGGGTTCTATAGTGGCCTCCGTAAGCAAAGTGAGGTCATTCTACGTGAGGAAGACGTGGTCGATCCTGGAGTATTTCTTATGCATAGGGGAGAAATAAGTGAAATCTTTCACATTTGGGTACAGTGTACGCCACGTGTCGTGTAGGGTCAGAGTAGTCAACTTGGATTTTATCGCACGTAGGGCTCTATAAGTCAGGCATGTGGAGCCGTTGGATGTGTCAAGGGAGGGCGTTAAAGGGACGTTGAAATCACCGCCTAAGACAAGCGTACCCGATTGGAAGGCAGTCAGTTGGTAGAGCACTTTACGGAAGAAAGGCACTTGTTGCGAGTTCGGGGCGTAGATGTTTGCGATCGTGAATGGTAAGTCATGTAGCGTGCCCTTGATAAAAAGGTATCTACCCTGTAAATCCCTTTGGACTTCAGTGACCTGGAAAGGGCAATGTCTCAAGATCAGGATAGACATCCCCTTAGATTTAGCTGCCTCATTGGAGGCATGGTAAACAGTTGGAAAATGATGATCATAAAGTTTAGGAACGTTGTCCGATCTGAAGTGGGTCTCCTGAATCAGTGCAATGTGCAGTTTCTCTTTTCTGAGCGTGTAGAGAAGACCGGAACGTTTTTCAGGTGTGTTAAGACCGCAAATATTCAGGGAATATAGAAAAATGGGTAGAGGGCGCTAAACCACTCAGTGCTACTAAATAGTAAACCAACGTGCTTTGTTGAGAAAATTAATTAATATATATATAATGCTGAATTCCAAAAGTGTCTCTACGTCCAAAAGAAGACCCCTCCAGAATCTGTAAAAAGTCCCAATAAGTGTTCAATCAATGCATCACATGTAAATGAAACAAATCTTCTTTCTTGAGTATTCTTTATGTGCAAAAAGGAAAGGAAAGCCGTCACCAACAAATCCAGTCTTCTTAATCACCCTCTAATTGGTGTTGAAGCAAACAAATGTGCTTACCAGAGTTAGTGGACTATTATGGTTAAACAATAGTCTTCTAGACATATGCAGGATTGTGCCTGCATGCACATCGGACAGGAAAATCAATATTGAGCCTCAATGCCAGGGATGCCTGGCATTGAGGCTCAATATTGATTTTCCTGTCCGATGTGCATGCAGGCACAATCCTGCATATGTCTATAAGACTATTGTTTAACCATAATAGTCCACTAACTCTGGTAAGCACATTTGTTTGCTTCAACACCAATTAGAGGGTGATTAAGAAGACTGGATTTGTTGGTGACGGCTTTCCTTTCCTTTTTTGCACATAAAGAATACTCAAGAAAGAAGATTTGTTTCATTTACATGTGATGCATTGATTGAACACTTATTGGGACTTTTTACAGATTCTGAGGGGTCTTCTTTTGGACGTAGACACTTTTGGAATTCAGCATTATATATATATTTTTTTTTTTTGAATAGTTGTATTTTTATTCAATTAATTTTCTCACCAAAGCACGTTGGTTTACTATTTAGTAGCACTGAGTGGTTTAGCGCCCTCTACCCATTTTTCCATTTATCACAATCAGTATTGTTTTTGAGGAGCAGCTTTTATTTTATAATTTAATTTATGTTTAATTATATTGTTTGGCGCTGAATGTTAATTTTTTTTCATTCAGGGAATATAGTTTGAGTCGTGTAGGGAGTTGTCCAGTCCGTGTGTCAGAGGTAGATGTTGTGTCAGTGTCCGCCATCGTGTGCGGTGGGAGGGGCGGGTAATGCGCCGGGCGGGGAAGGGGGAGGAAAATAAACCGGGAACAAGGGTAGGGGAGCTAAGTACCTAGTGGCTCACTAATAAAGTAACCGATAGGACAGCGTCCACTCACTTGTAATGTGTGAAGATAATCGGAGTACAGTGCGCACATGGCTTCCACACTCCTAAGGGAGCACAAAAACCGCAGTACACAACTGTTAGGGGGTTGGTCAGGGCCCAAACAGTAAACAAACCAACAACAGTAATATAAAACAATACAGTGGCGTAATGCCACCCCAGAACGGTCTCAATGACATAATTAACATGGGGAGGTAGACCCCTGCAACTAAACTAGGCAAGTGGGGATAAAAACTGACTAAAACTAAAGCTGCAGTTTGGTGTATCTGAAACGAGATGACACAGGAGAGGCGGAGGAAAAACACAGTTTCGTCGTTCCATGTCCACACTCGGATGCCTACGATTATCAACTGTCGGGTGGTGGACAGCCCAGGTGTTATGATCCAGCCCGTTGAGGGACGTATGCGTCCCGAGACGGTGCGGAGCGCTGCAAGGCAGGAGAGCGTGGAAAGTAAAGGCTGAGAAATCGGAGCCGGCCATTCAGATAACTCAAAAGATATGGACTGCATACATAGTAAATACAATCTAAAACGAGGATATTGACCAGCCAAGCGAACCAGAAGCCACTGCAAGAACGAGAACAAACGTTTGGCTGGCCAATAGCCAATTAACAGTACTATTCCATACCACTTAAACTGTCCTCAGCGCCTTGTGCAGCCATAGGGAGCCCTCTGCCACACAGATATGACTACAGAGTGATATGTTCGTCCATCTCCGGAGACCAGCAAGGTCATGCAGGCAAGATACGGAGTACGAACAAGTCGCAGTGTAAAAAACCGTCTCAAGTGAGGGATTCAAAACCGTCCTCCTATTAAAAGATAACGTTAAAGAACAGAAAACTAGGAGAAATCCAGTATATCAAACAGCCACCAGACGTGTACCTTCTTGTGTATGACTAGTAATCTCGCCGGGATCCAGGGGAGGCCGACTGGTTATGGTCAAAATGTGAAACTGTAAAAAAGGGGAAAAAACTGCGCTAATCTAAAAATAAAGTGAGCAGCTACACAAGCAATATGACAAAAATTGAAATGGAAACAGTGAAAAAATATGCAACGCTAATAAAACTCTTATAAAGATATAAAAGTGAAAAACATGCGTCAATGTGATAGGATCACAGTAGCCTGTGAATGAGTGTCCATTTGAAATGAAAAACACAAAACAAAAAGTCCATCAATAGGGGGTGTATGGCCACATCCTCATCATAGGAAAGACTCACCACGGGATATCCCGAGTCTGAGTTGAAGCAAGTACTCCCACGGTGAGGTTCCAGTCCAGGCTTACAGCCATCCATCGGGATATCCCGTGGTGAGTCTACTATTGGGCCATTGTCCACCCGAGCAGATTCGAGTGGAGTCCTTCCATGCGTTTATGATCTGTTGTCGCTGACAAGCAGATCCACGTTATCCGGTAAGAGTATTCCATCTCCAGCATTGCGGCCCTAATGAGAAGCCGCCAGGCAAAAGGGGAACTTCTACTTATAGCGTATCTCCTTAGATCGGAGGGTGTCCAGCAGAGGTTTGAGGTCTCGTCGGTGCTGGAGAGTGATGCCAGAGAGGTCTTGGAAGATTTGGATAGGGGACTCACCATGAGTGAGCCGATGTCCTCCTTAAGCTTGTAGTCCACCAGGCAACACAATGTCCCTGGGGGGATCAGTGTCCCTACCCCGGGGACGGAGGGCGCGATGGATCGTCTCCATAGCTATAACCGATTGTAGTGGTCTACCGAGGACTCCATTAAAGAGAGCAGTCACCTCCTGTTGAATATGGTCCCCCTTAATGGTTTCAGGTAATCCCCTCACTCGCAGGTTATGGCGTCGGCCCCTGTTATCCAAATCTTCCAAATGGCGGTTCATGTCCCTGAGCTGGAGGGTATGGGCGTCAATCTTCCGTGTGGAGCGTTGGAGGACCAGGCCATGATCCTCCACTCCCCGCTTGGTGTTCGAGACCCTGTAGGGAGCGGATGTCAATTCTCAACTCGTCAATGGCGGCCGAGAGAGTGTCCTTGATATCCGTCGCAATAGCTTTTAAATCCATGATGTTCAGCTGAGGTAGTGAGGACGAGTCCGTTCTGCCCTGTCCCGAGGCAGGCTGCGGTGAAGGGGCAACATGCGGTGCTGTTAAAATAATTTCTGGCAAAGCTTGAGATAACAGTGATGGGCCCTAAGAAGCCCCATGGCGGGAGGACGCCATATTCCCTCGAGTCGTGCGAAACCTCTCCGGGATATTCTGGCCATGGGCTCCGCTATTTTCCTCTGTGAATGGGAGCGAGAAGCCGAGGAATGTCTAGAAGCAGTTCCCATTCTAGTAGCTGATTGGGGTAAAAAAATCTCTGCGTATTTTATCTATCCGTTCTGAGGTGGCAGGAGCTCGGAGCTTAAGCGTCCATCTTCCTGTCAGGTCCGGCCACGCCCCCCCACATGGCCTATTCTAACATCAGCCCTGTTGGAGGTCCAATCGGGGACAGATTGTCTGTTCGTGTGAGAGGTGTCTAGCTTGTTTTTTACATTGTCTAGAGTGGAGCTGGAGTAAGTGAAGGTCACATGTTTTCTATGGACAAGTGGAGGTCACATGTATTCTGTCAGTGGCACTCCAGTCTGCAGCCATTGGTTGTTGTTACATTAAAGAGGAAGTAAACCCTGATGGGTTTTACTTTCTCTTTATTCCCCTGCAAAGTAAAAGTATAATGGGCTAGTATGCATCGCCCAATATTTGCCACTTGCCTGCAAACAAAGCCCACAATTGTCCCAGCTGCATGAAGCATCCATCCTAACATTCCAGTTTTTCTTTGTTTCTGTTATAAAATAGTTTTCTCTCACTGAGGCGGCACTGATAGAATTGATAGGCAGCACTAATAGGTGGCACTGATGAGCTACTAAGGGGCATTACTGATTGGCATCTGAAGGGCGCTGACAGGCATTACTGATGGGGCATGTTTATGGGCACCGATTGGCACTGACAGGTGTTACCGATGGGGGCTGTGCTGATAATCAGCAATGTGCTGATTATCACTGCGGACCCCAACCCCCCCCTTGACAGGGAGAGCCGCCGATCTGTTTTCCCTGTCAGCCCGAACGGAGGAAAGCGTTTACTGGCACTTCTTGGTCACAACTGATTACGTGGTAAGGAGCCTGTCGGTGACACACGGCACAAACGATTGCCGCACTGCATGCCCCCACGGGCACACCAGAATGTTATCTTTCTGGATGTCATGATGCCCAGTCAGGATAACTGAACCACCACCCGACTGTCATTCTGCTATGTTGCCGGGCAGGAAGTATTTAAGTTCCTTGTGGGGGTCACATGTTTCTTGTCTAAAATGGAGCGCCGGTCTGCAGACCGACCCCCTTGAAATGCATGCTACTCCTCCCGAGTATGACATTACCATAGGTGAGACTTTTTCAATGTTTGGACTGATTATGTCCTGGACGCTGGACGTTGTATCTTGTGTATCACACAAATCAACCAATTGTATTAAACCCAATGTACTGTAATGGTCACCTCTATAAGTGGTTAGGGAATATAGCTTAGTGTAGTCTCCTATTGCATCCCAGTTCCTTTAAGCCAAACAAGCCTAGCCTACTGGTACATGGCTGCCCCCAGAAAAGTCATGTCCACTGACACAAGGAGTACAGGAGGCTAAAGAAAGGAAGAGAGTGTTCCTGTGGGACCAAAAGGGCAGTTGTCTGCAGGGGATGGCTAGGACTGGTGTCCCGCAGAAACCTAGTCAGTTCAGGCAGCACGCAGACAATGGTCAAACAGGACAGGGTTGGTGTGGGCAGAGGCAGCACTGCACTGATGCTTGCTTACATTGGTCTGGAGACTAGTGTGGCTGCAAACACTGCTGCAGATCCACACTAGGACTGGTGTGGTGACAATTGGACGCTGTAGCTGGTGTGGCGGTGATCAGGAACAATATGACTGGGTGATGTGGCGGTGATTAGGGACACTGACTGGCAGCACTGCACTGCAGGGTGGTTTTGTTTTGTTTTGTTTTTGTTTTCTCTCCCCCCCTCCCCCATTGTCAATGTCTGGTGATAATTGTGAGTTATTGTAATAGACACCCCCCCCCCCCCCCTTTTTTTTTTTTTTTGATCAGAGTCAAATTCTAGAGATGTCTAAAAACCAGGACACCACGCAGAAAGAGCTAAAGGAATTAAAACAGCGTCTGGAGAATAATCTGCTTATTTTGGAAAGTCGAAATATTGACCCAGGTAATGGATGTAGAAGGTAAAATTAAGGTATTGAAAGCCAACCAGTGTAATCTGTACACATGTATTGTGAATTTTTGTGTTGCAATACAGTGGGCAATTTTTGCTTAATTAACCACTTCAATACCCGCCCATTGTCATTTGACGTCCACAGATGGGATCTCCCATCCTGGGTGGACGTCAAATGACGTCCTGGGCTTTGCGGGTAGATATCTGAATGATGCCTGCAGCTAGAGGCATCATCCAGATATCCTTTTGTTCTGCAGGCGATTCTGCGCAGCATAAGAACGATCATAGCGGCGGTTCCGCCACTTGATCGTTCTTACAGGCGGCGGGAGGGGACATCCCCCCCTCCCGCCGACCATCCGGTGCTTCTCCGGGCTCTCCCGTGCCATCGGGGGCCTGGAGAAAGAATCGTCCGGCGTTCGCAGGAAGCATAGAGATGACTGGTGACCAGATGGTCACCAGTCATCTCTATGACCGTCGGAGGACCCGGGCGCGATGTGATGACGTCACGCCCGGGTCCCCGTAAGTAAACAAAGCCACAATTGCGGCTAGTAAGCAACAGTATTCATGAGATCGGTGAATTTTTTTTCACCGATCTCATGGTTTCCAGCCTGGAGGAGAGATGCAGGGTCTTATTGACCCCGCATCTCTCCATAAAGAGGACCTGTCACACACATTCCTATTACAAGGGATGTTTACATTCCTTGTAATAGGAATAAAAGTAAAAAAAAATAAAAATTAGAAAAGAAGTGTAAAAAAAGAAAAAAATAAGTAAAAAAAATAAATAAAAGCATACAAATTAAAACGCCCCTGTCCCCGGTAGCTCGCGCGCAGTAGCGAACGCACATGTAAGTCCCGCCGACATATGTGAACGCCGTTTAAACCACATATGTGAGGTATCGCCGCGTGCGTTAGAGTGCCAGCAACAAATCTAGAACTAGATCTCCTCTGTAAATCTAAACTGGTAACCTGTAAAAAAAAATTAAAGTGTTGCCTATGGAGATTTTTAAGTACCGAAGTTTGGCGCCATTCCATGAGTGTGTGCAATTTTAAAGCGTGACATGTTAGGTATCTATTTACTCGGTGTAACATAATCTTTCACATTATACAAAAAAATTGGGCTAACTTTACTGTTTTGTTATTTTTTTAATTCATGAAACAATTTTTTTCCAAAAAAAGGGCGTTTGAAAAATTATTGCGCGAATACCGTGCAAGATAAAACGTTGCAATGACCGTCGTTTTATTCCCTAGGGTGTCTGCTAAAAAAACATATATAATATTTGGGGGTTCAGCGTAATTTTCTAGCAAAAGAATAATGATTTTTACATGTAGGAGAGAAGTGCCAGAATAGGCCCGGTAATGAGGTGTGTATAAAAGCCCTGTATGGAAGTGGTTAAAGCTTAAGGTTTTGGCCAGGGTGCGCCATGGTTTATTTTATTTCTTTTTTTTTTTTTTTTTTTTTTAATACCTCCTATCTTAATGCTGCTCAAATTTTTCAAAGATATTTCTTTCCCATTAGTTTCAGGTGAACAAATCCTAGCTGATGCAGAAGAGACACGTAATATCAGGGAAAAGACCAAGGTATGAAATTTCATTGACTAAGTATAAAACATTTTGGGCTAGATTCACAGAACACTTACGCTGGCGTATCTACAGATACGCAGCGTAAGTGAACAAATGAGCCGTTGTATCTATGCACCCTATTCTCTTAACTAGATACGCCTGAATTTGGCCTCCATCCGACCGACGTAAGTCTCCTACGCCGTCGGATCTTGGGTGCACATTTACGCTGGCCGCAAGGGGCGCTTCCATTGATTTACGTGCCGAATATGTAAATGACCTAGATACGCCGATTCACGAACGAACTTGCGCCTGTCGCTGTAATCTATGCCGTTTACGTAAGGCATACGTCCGTCGTAAAGTTATCCCTGCTATAGGTGGTGCTACCCATGCAAAGGTATGGACGTAGGAACAGCCGTCGAATTTTACGTCGTTTACGTAAGATATGAAAAAGGGGGGGGGGGGAGATTGATTGGGACTTTAAATGAGGTAATGAGTCAATTACCTCTATCCCTAATAATTGTATATATAAAAAAAAAAGGGGGAAGCGGGACTTTAAATGAAGCATGTGCGGGAAAGAAATTGCAATAGGTTGGAGGGAAAAAACAATGATAATAAATCTGGAATAAGTTAAAATATTTTATTACTTTCACATAATGCACCGTCCATGACTATATTGCACTATTGAAGAAATAGATAAACATATGTGTTTCACAGATTGGTTGGTGGAAAAGGTATATGGGCAGTGACCCAGGTATATATGTAGACAACAAGTACAACAAACTGTACTGCAATGATTAAAACGTGGAATAGGTATCGCATAAAAACAAAAAGTACAACACATTGTACTGCAGTATTAATACATTGATGCATGAGGTAAATAGCTCTACGCGTTTCGCGACTATTGGTCGCTCATCAGGAGCAGGCATTGCATTGGTTATCTGAAACGACCTAAGCACATAGCTGGTTATAACGGGGCATCCAACATTTGTGGGGGCCGAGAACACATCAAAAGCCCCAGATGGTACTCACCAGGTAGCCACATGCCGCTGGCACTGGAGTGAAGCCCTAGATGGCTCCCATGGGTTGGGGTAGCCCCTACCGGGGACTGTGGCTGGAGACTGAGGGATGCATGGCCCACAAAGAGGACACACCCAGGTGGCACAGGCATGAGGCAGGATGTGATGTGTGCACTGTTGTCGTTTACGGGTACCAGGATTAGTTTAATTTAGTGCTGGCTCACTGTGTATTCAGTGTGGCTGTAATTGTGTTGGGTAATTTAGTTGTTCTCGCTGTAGCCCGTGCAGCAGAATAATTGGGTCAGTTCAGTGTTCTCAGCTGCTGCTAGTCTGATGGCTCAATCTTTATTTCAGCGTGGAGAATTCTCTGGAACATAGGTGTGGAGCAGTATGAATATTTATGCAGCCCTGGCCAATCCTTGGGAGCAGGGCCCTGAAGACTGCTGGGAATCTGTATAAATTCTGAGGCACTGGGCTTCTGGGTCTCTTCCTGCAGAGGATCATTCCATCCTGGAGAGCTGCTGCCCTCCAGGGCAACGCTGCCACGTGCTTGCTGTTCGAGGCCTCGGGTGGGTGACCTGAGGGCTTGGATGTTGAAGATCTAGTCTGGTATCACTGCAGAAAAATGTCGCTTGGAAGGACGCAACAAACTGTCCCTGGACATTGTGTGCATCCGGACTGCTATGTGTAAACTGCTTTTATTACAAAGCCAAGTCCACAGTTTGCTGTATACAAGGACTTTTGATTCAGCTTTACAGAAATTAGTCTACGGTCAACCTGTACATAGGTTGTTTTGGAGTATCCCACCCAACCAGAGGCTTGCAGATTTTTATTTCTACCATAAAAACTTCATGCTAGCATTAAACAAGAGTGCTGCTTATGTCATGTTGGAGGTGGAAGTTTTAAACAGAGGAGATAACAATAGGGTTGTCCCGATACCTGACTGTCCCTGTATCCTCCTCCAGTTCCCTCCTCCGCGCCGGTGCTGTCCCCCCTCCATTCTGCTGTCCCCCTCAATATCCTTTTCTGCCTCTTCTGTCAGGATGGAGAGCGGAGGTAGGAGCCGCTAAACCCGGCTCCTACCTTTTTCTGAATGAACAGTCCGTGATCACTGACATTGCAATAAATAATTGTAAAAAATAATACAAATTAAAATAAACACTCTGACACCATCCACCCCCCCCCCCCCCAAGAAAGCATTGTAAAAATAGTAAATTAAAATTGTAAAATAAAATAAAAAAATACTGACACATGACCTAAAAGAAAGAAAAAAGAATTGGTATCGGCGAAGAAAAAGTATCGGTACTTGTACTCGGTCTTAAAGTGGTATCGGGACAACCCTAGATGACATTTAATTGAGGCAAGAGTCATTCCGTTTCCCCCCCCCTTTTTTTTTTTGCCTTTGCACACTCGACACATGTTTAACAAATATCAGAAGATGAGATTGGGTGTTTTTTGTCGCATGTGTGGTGTGTGTGTGTGTTTTTTTTTTTTTTTCTCTCAGAATAGCCTTTTATATAAAATACACTTTTTTTACATTTCAAACATTGAAAGTGGTGCTGATTTACGTTTGCTTACAAAGTGATATTATAGCATATACAGCACTTGGCGACCAGCACACGCACATACGTTTACACAATGACACGGGCAGGCAAATGGGCGTACCTGTACATCCCTTTAAATTCTCCCGGGGCGGCCCGCGATTGCGGCCAGCAAAAGCAGAACAGGGGGATGCCTTTGTAAACAAGGCATTCCCCTGTCCTGGCTAGTGACATGTCACTGATCGAATGTTCCCTGTGATCAGTGATATGTCACTGGTAGCTCCTCTCCCTAACAGTTAGAATCACTCCCTAGGACACACTTAACCCTTCAGCACCACCTAGTGGTTAACCCCTTCACTGCCAGTGTAATTTTCACAGTAATGCATGCATTTTTATAGCACTGATTACTGTAAAAATTACAATGGTCTCAAATGTGTCAAAAGTTTCCACCATAAAGTCGGTCACGATAAAAATCGCAGATCACCGCCACTTCTAGTAAACAAATTAATAAAAATGCCATAAAACATCACCTATTTTGTAAACTCTATAAGTTTTGCGCAAACCAATATCCATATACGCCTATTGAGTTTTTTATTTTTACATCATCCTACACTAGGCCCAGTCAAAACATTGACCAATTCAGCAAATATATGTAAAGCTATAGTCTGACCTATGGGCATTTAATGTTAATGCTTATGGGGGAGCTTACTAGCAGTTGGTGCTAGTAATTTACCTTTTCAACGTTTCTGCAGAGTTTTACCCAGTACCCAATCTTTCAGGTCTCGTTCACACCATGGTGCAGAGACGTCAGTTCTGCAACGGCTCAAAGAAAACCATTGCTTCTCCATGTACCCTGTTCACACCACACCATGTAGATTTTTTTTTTCTGCGCAGGAATCTGCAACGTGTATGCAGTTTTCTGCACAGCAAGTGAAATCTGCTTGTGTTTTCCCATCATTTTTCTTGCAAGTATGGTGTGAACGAGCCCTCAACCACCTCTTCATGCAAGTATGGTGTGAACGAGCCCTCAACCACCTCTTGCCTGTACTAACTTCTGTTTCTTATAACCTTTCCTTACAAATCGCTTGATTAAGATGTTACTTTGCTCATGGAGTCACTATCCAGTGCGCAATTTCTCTGCATTCTAACCATTTGCCCCTTGGGTATGTTCACCCATTTTGGGTGGTGGCACCTATAGGTGGGTAGGACGCGATTTCTGTCCATTTCATTGAAATGTGTTTCTATTCACTTCAGCTATTTATTTGCTTTCTTTGACAAGATATTTCAGATATTACCCATATAATTCCCTTTCTTTGATTCTTCATGGAAGAGCACCGGTGTAAACTAAAAATTGGGAAATATTTATTGGGGTGATATTTGGCACTTAAAAGTGTGTGTGTGTGTGTGTGTATATATATGTATATACATTTTTTTTTTTTTTTTTTTTTTTTTTTACCTTTCAGACTGCCAGAGAGAATCTTATAAAGGAACTTGAGAGATTTAGTTTGACGACCAAGGAACAGACGGAGCTTGTCAAGGTATATGTTTAACAGTAAATGTGAAGGAGTATCAAAATTCCAGGTGTATCAGCTTGTTAAAATATTTCCTAGGAATTGGTCAATGCAGTGAACAGATTGTGGAGAAAATCTCTATCGCATACCTTTTTTTAGTAGTAGATTCTTTGCTACAATTGGATGCAGAAAAAATTAAAACTAAGATGTTTTCTCTCCAAACTTGGACTTGTTAGGATGCAGGCAATGGAAGAGCCTAGATTATATTGTAGAATGCCTTTTGTGTAAAATTTTGAAGGATGTGCCAGCTTTTTTTTAAAGTCCATTTTCACCTTTTATCAAAAAATAAATAAATGCACACAATGGTTTTTCTTTTTCGCTTACGGTTTACCTTACTCTTGAACTGAAATCTTTCGGCAGACTGTCAAGGCAAAGTGGGAGGAAGATAAAGAGCGCAGGAATCAGTTTCTAGAGGAACAGAAAGCTTTCCAAACTGAAATGGATGAATTCAGATCCGCCCTTCAGCAGGCTGAGCAGGATCTTGACTTGTGAAAAGACTTGTCCAGCATCTTTCCACTTTGTATTCCACGACATGGACAGCATTGCATTTTCATTGGAATGGAGATGTAAGTTCCCAGGACATGCACCTTTTTGATTATTTGAAGTCAACATGACAGGCTGTTACTAATGTTTTGAATTCAGTGCTATGACTAATGGCTCCCTTTCCCCCATATAAAGGTTAATAAAGCTTCAGTATTTATTATAAAAAATATTTGCTGTCTGTTGTCCTCCCTTGAACTATGATTATTTTTTTTATTTTTATTTTTTTAAGTTAACTAAATTTGAAGTAAAGTAATATAAAATGGTGAGTTTAGGCTTATGTTTTCTGATTATATCTGTACATTTGGTGCTGGGTTTCTCTCCGACTCTTGGTGAAGTTGTCCTTTAAAAATAAACCTCACGAGTGCAGCATACAATATATGCATAGCTGGCATACTTGCTTTATCCCTGCCCCCAAACTTTTCACGATGCTGCGTCTTCAAGAAAAACATCTCGGCCGCATCCTCTTCCTAGTGCATACTTGTGCAGCGGCCCCATCCTTTGGATTGTAGGTACTTTTGTTAGCTCCCAACCATCTATAGGAGTGCTGAACAGCCAAAGAGAAGATGGAGGCTGCAGTAGGCGCAGGACCTGGTTGTGATTTTCTCCTAAAGGCTGTGTGGGACTTTTTTTCCCCCCCCCCCCCCCCCCCCATTATCGCCTTCTGAATTTGCTGGTTGACCAATAACTGAAATACCTTGAGAATTATTGACCTGGAACAATCGTGCAGCAATTAAAGTCAGTGTTTTTTTTTATTTTTTAGGGGTCCTGCTGACTATTTCAGTGGCTCAGAATTATTCAAACCATAGAATTAGGATAGCCAGGCAGTTGGCATTTTCAGAAGGAGGGGTCAGATATGACAGCCTACATATTCTCACTACAGGCTTCCCTTTTAACCACTTGAAGACCATGCCTATTCTGACTTCTCTCCTACATGTAAAAATCTGTAATTACTTGAAACCCCCAAAAATGTTTTAGATGTATATTTTAGCGGAGGCCCTAGAGAACAGAACGTTTTTTGTTTTGTCACGTGGCATTTGCACACAGAGTTTTTCAAATGCAATGTTTTTGGAAAAAAATGCACTTTAATGAATTGTAAAAAAATATATAGCGGCCGTTTACCACGTGATCAAAATTATTTTTGTGGAAAAAGTGTCAAACTAAAATTAAAGTAAAAAAATGTATTGTTAATTTTAAAGTGCCCCTGTTCCCGTGTGCTCCCATGCAGAAGCGAACGCATACGCAAGTCCCACCCACACATGAAAACAGTATTCAAGCTACACATGTGAGGTATTGCTGTGAGCGTTGGAGTGAGAGCAATAATTTTGGCCCTAGACCTCCTCTGTAACTAAAAACAAGTAACCAGTAAAAATATTTAAAGCGTCGCCTATGGGGATTTTTAAGTAGTGAAGTTTGGCGCCATTCCACGAGCGTGTGCAATTTTGAAGGGTGACATGTTGGGTATCTATTTACTCTGCATAACTTCATCTTTCATATTATGCAAAAACATTGGGCTAACTTTACTTATTTATTTTTTTCTTTAAGCACAAAACAGTATTTTTTTTTTATAAACGCGTTTGAAAAATTGCTGCACAAATACCGTGCAAGATAACAAGTTGTAATGACCGCCATTGTATTCTCTTGGGTCTTTGCTAAAAATCCATATATAATGTTTTGAGGTTCTATGTAATTTTCTAGCAAATAAATGATGATTTTTCCATGTAGGAGAGAAATGTCAGAATTGGTCTGGGTGCTCCAGAACGCCTGATGGTGCTCCCTGCATGTTGGGCCTCTATGTGGCCACACTGTGTAAAAGTCTCACACATGTGGTATTGCCATACTCGGGAGTAATAGCCGAATGTGTTTTGGGGTGTAATTTGTGATATGCATATGCTGTGTGTGAGAAATAACCTGCTAATATGACAATTTTGTGAAAAAAAATACTTGATTTTGCAAAGAATTGTGGGGAAAGACAACTTCAAAAAACTCACCATGCCTCTTTCTAAATACATTGGAATGTCTTCTTTCCAAAAAGAGGTCATTTGGGGGTATTTGTACTTTTCTGGCATGTTAGGGTCTCAAGAAATTAGATAGGCCGTCAATACTTCAGGTGTGATCAATTTCCAGATATTGACACCATAGCTTGTGGACCCTATAACTTTCACAAAGACCAAATAATATACACCAATTTTGGGTTATTTGTTACCAAAGTAATGTAGCAGTATAAAATTTGGCCAAAAATTACTAATTTCCTAAATTTTATAACAAACGAGAAATTCTTTTTTTTTTTTTTTTTTTTTTATAGCGCCAAAAATAAAAAACCCAACGGTGATTAAATACCACCAAAAAAAAGCTCTATTTGTATGGGTACAGTGTTGTATGACTGAGTAATTGTCATACAAATTGTGAGAGCACCGAAAGCTGAAAATATATCTGGTTAGGAAGGGGGTTTAAGTGCCCAGTGGTCAAGAGGTTAAATATATCCAAATTGTTTGGTAAATTTTAAGATGATACACAGTGGATAAAGTTGAATAAAGCACATGGACCAGATGCCATACACCCACGTGTCCTAAAAGAATTGAGCTTTGTTATATCAAGGCCATTGTTTTTTGTCTTTAATGACTGGCATAAAGGCTTCCCACCCGGCCACTATAAACGGCCGCCTAGGAAAAGCATTGTTCTAAAAAAACATGTGCCATGGCCGTGCAGGACCGCAATTCTCTGATGGCTGTGTCCCTCGGAGGGACAGGACATGGGCTCTCTGATTGGTCCTCCCGATCGTGCACATCAACAACTGTACCAGTGTCTGATCAAGTGTCAACATTAAAAAAAAAAGGTGAACGTACGCGTTGGTCCCTAGCGCATACATAAGCTTCGATCGCACCACACGTGGGTTATTGCTGCGAACGTCGAAGCGAGAGCAGTAATTCGAGAACCAGACTTCCTCTGTAACGTTAAACTGGTAACCTGTAAAGGCTTATAAAACGTCACCGATGGATATTTTTAAATGTGCTTGTTTGGCTCCATTACACAAGTGTGCGCAATTTTAAAGAGTGACCTTTTTGGTATCTATTTTATATTTTACCAAAAATTGGGTATTGTGTTTTTGTGTGCATAAAAGTTCATCAAAGTGCATTTTTTTTTATTTCCCCAACAAATTAAGCTAGAAAACTTCTGCGCAAATACCATGCGACACAAAAAACTGCAAAACACACTGGTGGCCCTTCAGCTGTTGCAGAACTACAAGTCCTATTAGGCACTGCAAGGCAAACAGTTACCAGCATGACTCCCACAGTCAGAGGCATTATGGGACTTGTAGTTTTGCAACAGCTGGAGCCCTGCCAGTTTGACACCAATGCATTGGGCCTCCTCTGAGTCTAGGCTGTAAAAAAGTGTCTCAGAATGTGTTTTGGGGTTTAATCGCAAGTATGCCTATGCCGTGTGTGAGAAGTAACTTTGTTAATTTGTTTTCGTGAAATAAACACTTTTTTTTTTTTCATTCTCCAAAGAATTGGGGGGGGGGGAGTTACAACTTCAAAAAACTTACCATGCCTCTAATTACCTCCTCCTGAGGCAATTGTCCCTTTTTTGCCTTCTTATAAATCCAAACTGTTCCAATCGGTTGCGGGTTGAATCATTTACTGCCCCACAGCCCATGAAAGCTGGAGTTTGGGAATCCTCCAAATTTATATGCAATCCAATAATTTCTAGTATATAGAAATCCCCTATATAATTTCCTGGCCCTATGATTGGCGCCATGCTTTTCCCACCCTGACTTGTCTTATTACAGCTCTGGGACAGATCATGTGATTATAGCAGGCAACCCCTCCCACTTGGCCATCTGCAGAAAGAAGGGGAAGCTTTTACCCTCTAGTTCAGTGGTCCCCAATCTTTTAGGCACCGGGGATCGGCTGAGTGGAAGAAAATTGTGCCAAGGCCCGATTGGGGGGAGGTTGGGGTTGGCACGCGGGGGGTAAGCAATTTTCCGTGGGCAATTTGTCAGCGCATTATTTCTATTACATTGTAGTAATAAATTAAATAGTTCTACCCACCATAATGCACAATCAGTGGGAGCTTTGAGCATGTCGCCTGCCACCAAATACAGAATGTCACTTGCCACGTGGCCTGCCACCAGATGTGGTAAGGCCCCAACAGATGAAGGTAGCCCCCCTCCACAGATGAAGGTAGCTGTGTAGTAATCTTCTTACCTTAACTATGGGTACTGTGGCTGGCTTCCGCATCCTCTGTGGGTGGCTGTCTGGCACCGTGCTGTGGCTGGCTGGCTCCCTGGTGTGGGTGGGCCACCGTGGGTTGCTGGCTGGCAGGCACCCTTCCTGTGGATGGTCACCGTGGCTGGCTCCCGCGTCCTCTGTGGCTGGCTCCCTGGTGTTGGGTCATCATGGGTGGCTGGCACCCTTCCCTGCTGTGGGTCCGTCACCGTGTATGGCTGGCTTCCTGCTGTGGGTGGCTGGCCTTGCTCCATCCTGTGGGTCAGTGGGTGGCTGGCACGGTACACCCTGATGTGGGTAACTTCCCTCACACCTTACTTCAGGCTGGGTGTCTCAGTGCAGAGCCAGGTCCTTGCACCTCTTTGGGGGGGGGTGATGATTCAAGAGCCAGGTCACTGCACCTCTTCTCGGGGGGGGGTTATTTATTCCTGTCACGTCTTGTCCTTAAGCCAGCACCGGCCCCAACTCACGGGCTCAGCAAGTCACATGTGACTTTCGTGATGCCGCTCGTCCCCTCCCCTGCCACATGACCTGCCTGAGACTCCTGGGAGTTGTAGTTTGCTGTGCCTGTGCTGATACGCAACTTATCTTTAGCGCGGACGGACTACAACTCCCACCATGCAGCGCAGCTACTCCAGCCAACCAATCGGCGGCCACCGCGGCCGACTTCTTGCATCGTTATCCGATATTTTTTTTTTTTTTTTTTTTACAGCCAGCTCAGCAGTCATTAAAGATAACAGATACCGGGCCCACTCCCGCAGCCCGGGCCACAGCCCGTAGTGGGCCGCGGACCGGGGGTTGACGACCCCTGCTCTAGTTTACATATGTCAAACACAAGGCCTTGTCATGTGGCCCTCCATTCCACCACTTCTGGCTGTCATTTGCCACTCCTGCTCCCCCTTGTAAACACAGGAGCCTTCTGGTTTTACAAGGGACAGCTTTGCTCTCAGCAGCTCCCCGGATCTAACAGATGCAGTACCTCCACACACTGATGGTGGGGACAGATCTCTAAAATCAGAGGGAGAACAATCTACTTGCAAGGCAGAGGCGCCTAAACAGGGAGGTAGTAGAGCCGTCTACACAGGAATATGCTAAAGACTACACAGGTAGGTACTGGGCCAGGAAGGGGAGAGTAGATATAAGGAAGCTTTGGGGGGGGGGGTGGTTTGCACACTGTGCATAGCGCACCCCTTAACTCTGCAGGTAACACACTCCTGAACTCTGTATATAGCACACTCCTCAACTCTGTACCAAATGCATGCCTCAACGCAGTACGGAGCGCATGCCTCAGATAAAACTGGCCCTTTGAGGGAAACCATAATGCTGATGCGGCCCACAATGAAATTAAGTTTGACACCCCTGCTCTAGTTTCTCTACAGAGTGAAAAACTAGTAAAAACCCTGCTTGGTCTCAACCAACTCCAATGACCTAAAAGGGGATGAGGAAAGGAAATGCACAGCCCACTGTACAAGTACATAAAGTCAAAGTTTATTATATCAAAAACATAAATGGGAATAGCCAATGATAAAACTGAATCATTTAAAATGTGTCAATCATACTTTAATAAAAACTCCACCATTCTTGCCCCTATCCAGTTAATATATATGTAACGAGGAAGGTGAAAATACAATATCTTCAATCCTGAGCAGCAATGAAACTTGCATGCATGTGAATAGGATGCGAAGCTAAGTTGACTCTCAACAGGAAATAGATCATAAGAAGATCAAACCTGGATCCTGGGAAAGAGGCATGCTGGCATATTGTGGTAGGTGTTGTTAATTCTTTGATGTATCCAAAAAAAGGGGGAGGTTTCTGAGATACAAAAGGGGAACGGACCGCACCCTGGGTCAACAGTGGTCTAGAGGAGGTATATGGAATTGAAAGGTACAGTATATGTGTGGCATGGAACCCCAGGGATTTGAACGCAAAACAGTGTCCTGTAACCTCCCTTTCACTGTTGCAAAACATAAATTGATATCCAGAGTATGCATGCAAGTTGACAATCCTGGTCCATGGGATACCATACAGGGATCAAAGCATGACAACAGACACCTCCAAAAACACATCAAAACTGTGTGTAAAGAAAAACGCATAAACTGCAACCTGCATAGGTGTGAACCAAGCCTTCCCCAATATCTTCTTTGTGAACTTGTGCCCAAAACTGAACTGCGTATTCCAGATGAGGTTTTACTAATTTGTACAGGGGAAAAATTATGTCTAATACAAGAAAGGACTTTGCTCACTTTGAAAACTGCAGCTTGGCATTGCATGCTATTATTAAATCTATAATCTACCAAAAACCCCAGATCCTTCTCCACCATTTTCCCCCCAGTTGTACCCCCCCAGTATGTATGATGCATGCATATTTTTTTAGCCCCCAAGTGTATAACTACATTTATCAAGAGAAAAAATTCGAGGGGCTAGAGGTCACAAGCCTCGGGACTTTAAAGGTGTCGTATAGGAAACAATAGAGTCACTAATGGACTGGAGTAGAAATAGAAAAACTTTATTCCAAAAATAGTTTAAAAACATGAGACAAACGAATAGTGAGCTGCCAGTTGTCCCTGTCGGCTTCTAACTGGGTTAACAGCAGCCAGGCCACCACCGCAGAGGACATTTTGCAACTAATGCTCCTGGAGCAATTTTACAATCCCATCCAGACGGATGTCAAAGATTGGGTGAGGGATCGCAGGCCCATGACTCTACCAGAGGCCGCGAAGTTGGCAGATGAATATGCGGATACTCGCAAGACAAACCAGGTCACACCACGGGTACAACCTCCACGACCAACGGCGCCCTCACACCCACCAGCCGCTAGATACCAACCTCCTAACAGACCGGTGACATCTAGCCCTCGCTATCCACGCCAGGAGGACAACGAACAACGCTGCTTCCGGTGCAAACAGCTGGGTCACTTCAAGCAGAATTGCCCCATGAACGACAACACCAGGTCAAATTGGTCTCAACCTGGGTACCGCCCACCAGCAGCAGCCCATTGTGTAGACTCGGCTTGGGATCTCCAGGAGCTGGGTCCGGAAGAACCATTGGACACCATTTACGAAGTCCTCACTGTACAATCTGGTATTACGGACAACAGGGAACACCATTGTCAGCTGGTCATGGGCGACAGCCATGAGCCGGAGGGGCCCTGGACGGAGCTGGGCAGAAAGAGGCACTGCCGGCTACCCCCCAAGAAGAAGAGGTCCTGGAAGCCGTATAACAAGCTGACCTGGGAGGAGAAGAAGCGACTGGAGGAGAGGGAGTCGCAGCGGGCGTCCCAGATGCGGGCCGAGATGTTCGCCAAGGGCCCACCGGTGGCCCCTTACACCACCACCCAGTTCCTGATGATGAAGGACCACGTGGAGAGCCTGCAGGACATGAGCAAGCAGGAGCTGATCCGTGAGTACATAGAGCTGGAGGAGTGCATAAGCCGCATGGAGGAGGAGAACAACCACTTGAGGTCACAGCCGGGTGACCCCCCCCAGGCTCCATGAACTGGAGATGGAGCTGGAGAAGCTCAAAGAGGAGAACCGGCGGAGGGAGCAGAGGGTGGCTGACCCTATGGGGCACTGATCCCCCCCCCCCCCCGAACTCTGAGCACCAGTGCTACAGCATTTCAACAAATATAACTTTTTTCTTTTTATGAATCTCCTGTGATTGTCACTTCAGAGCCATAACCTGCCCCCTCCCATAGCGGGACACCTAGATGGCGGCGCACAGACCCATTCGCCGTCTTCACACTGACTTCTGGTGACTCTGCAGATCGCACAAAGACTTGGGGACTGACCGGCGTGTGATCTGACGACCCGGTGGCATACCTGAGTTGGTAGCAGTTGCCGAGGGAGGTCAGTTACGTCAAACGGAGTTAACCTCGGACTAAAAACTCTGAACCCGTCAACCCTACTGGACCAGGAAAGGTCCAACCGGGTTTGCCGGAGCAGGGAGAAAAAGGGGGGCCATTGTGATGCATTTGCCTATATGTCTCAGTTTAATGCTCCCTGCTAGCCATGTGTGTTAGAGGTAGAAAGGAATTTCATGTGTGATTCATTCCTCTAACAGGTTATTGAAGTGCTAATGTCCCCTCACTATTCTAAACGTTAATTGATCTATTGTGTTGTGTGAAGAAGATCTGTGTTTACCCTTAAAAGATGTGTATTGTATCATCAGGCTAAATGATTAGAGAAGTGGTATGTTAATTATTCTGATTGCTTCAGTGTAGTAATTAACTCCACTGATTGTCTTTATCTAAAGAAATGTGTCTGCATGGTCGGCTCCGACTTGTCTCCTATAATCTGTATGGGAAACCCCACTGTGTGAGGGGGGGGGGGCGGAGATTTCATTGTTCCTAACAGGTTGTAACCACATATAAGCTGAGTTTTTGGTGTCATTAAAGTCTCTTGTTCCAGCATTAAGCCTTGGCATGTGTGGCTTATTATGGCGATTCCAGGAGGGAATGTTCTTGTATGGGGAGAAGGGAATGCTTGACGGGGATATCATTCTAATACCGTCACAAGCGTGTGATGTGAGATATTGGGGGCGGGCTCCGTCGCTCTGAAGCTTCCAGCAGTGTGAGACGCCAGCTCTTGCTGCACCGTGGAGCCGCGGTTGCGTTCCGTCTCTCTGAAGCTCCCAGCAGTGTGAGACACAGCACTAGCCGCGTCGTGGAGCCGCCGAATGACCCCCCGCCGAGCGGCTCTCTCCCTCCCGCGGCATACCGATAAGGACGAGGCAGAAAGGGACAGTGAAGCGGTGGAGTTGTAAGAGGGGAGATAAAATCACCGGCAGCCCTGCCGCCCTGAGACAGATACTGGTGAGGACGGCAGAGCTGCAAGGGGAATAGGGGATAGACTTGGACTCCCGGCTCCCTGATTTCTGGTGTTTGGCCCCTGGCTTCTAACACCCCTGGCTTCAGGCTCCAGGTTCTTCCTGACTCTTGGTCTTCTGACTCCTGGTACTGACCTTTCTGGTTCTTGGCTCCTTGATACCAGGATTTTTGGCTTTAGGCCCCTCCAGTCACTCGGCTCCTGGTTCAAGGTTATGGTCATTTGGTATCTGACCTTTTCAGCTTTTTGAGTACCAGCTACCAGTCACCGGCAGAGACTGCCTGAGAGACAGACAAATTACCTCATTGGAGTGATCCTATAGCAGAGCAGATGAAAACTACTAAACAGTAGGATTGTGTTTCTCTTTATTTTTGCTACATGATTTTTTTGTGTCCTGATGGAGAAATAAGAAGACAGGCAGGAAGTGGAATAGGAGTGGAGCAAAGGGGACAGAGGAGGAAATATAGATAAACAATAATTGTTTGAACTGTGAATATTGTGCGGCTACATGGCCCCTAATAGACCCCGTGGAAAACCACAGATTGTGACTCCTTGCTCCTCCCCTTCACCCATGGCTGCAAAGACAGTAAAGATAATAATCTCCACAAAAATCTCCCCAAAAAGGAACAACAGCAGAGACTAAGACTGTGAGAGAAGTAGTGGTAGAGTATGCTCCCTCTGGGAAAGATATTATGGAGGCGATTAAAGCAAGCGGTGAAGTACTTACAAATAAAATTAATGCTGTGGCAATAGATGTCTGCTCAATAAGGCATGAGTTTGATAAACATACAGCAAAGGACTGCAGAAATAGAAATCTGTGTCTCAAAAGTAGAAGATAAATTAAAAACAGACAACAGAGAACGGCATATATTGAAAAAACAAATTCGAGCACTACAGGATAGAGCAACAGACACAAAGTCGCTTAAGAAGAAATAATGTTCGAATTCTGGGTCTGCCAGAACACATAGGATCTCCTTCAGTGCCCCAAAACCAGGAGCACCCCCCCCCCCGTCCTTTTTTGTTGCGTTTATTAAACTATAGAGACCAGGATCAAATTTTATCAACAGCCAGGTTAAGGGCAGATATACAATATGAAAATGCTAAATTGCTATCTTTTCCTGACTATCCAGTGGAGATACAGCAGCAAAGAAGAGCCTACACAGAAATATGTAAAAGACTGAGAGAGAAGGGGTTAAAGTATAGCCTTTTTTACCCCAGTAAATTATGTATTATCGACGGGACACGCACCCTTTTTTTTGAAACGCCAATCTTAGTGACAGAATGGTTGGACACCAAATAGATGGATTGTCCTGTCTCCTTTTCTTCCCCGGGCTTTTTTTTTTCTTTTTTTGGGGAATCGATATAGTGGTATAAAATCCCGAAAGAAACAAAGAATATATAGGAAATGATGTAAAATGTCGGATAAAGTGGATTTTGTTTTTTCTTTTTGTTTGGGGTTTTTTTTTTCTTCCCTGTTTTCTTTTTTTTTTTTTTTTTTTTTTTTCTTCTTCTTCTTCCTTTTCCCTCCTTCCCTCTTTTCTACCTTGTTATATATTAAAACTGGTATAGATCTTGATAAAAATCAAAACATTTCGTATGTCGATACAGACTATAATAAACAATAAATGATAAGCATTGTGTATAGTTAGATTAAGTAAGGAACAATAAGGAATGAATGATATATCAGCACTGGAAAGCACTAAAATAAGAGATCTTTTGCAGGTTAGGGGATTACAACACGTGGAATAATATGATGTGTAGTAAATTGAAGAGGTTAGCAGAATCATAAACACTTTTTCTATTTATTTTTTGAATGAAAGGAGTAACAGTGAATGAAATATAGATCAACACTGGAAAACACAGGAGAGGTGTAAAAATATTAATTTAATTTATTTATTAAAATTTGTTATCGTATTTTTTGGGTTATGGTATTTTTATGATATGTTACGTGAAACTATACTATGTGCAGTAAACGGAAATGATCAAGATGAGTCACAGATATGTTGGGGGGGGGGGGGCTTTAGCTGCCTTTTTTATTCCATCCCAGAGCAGGAGGTCGCGGGCCACATCAGAGGGCTCCGCGGGCACCACCCCTGAATTAACATGTAGCGTTTAAAACCAAACAAACCAAGAATAGTCTTTACATATATCCTGGGAGATATTGTGGATAAATATTACTGTCCTATTTTAAGTAATCCAAGCCATATTTTCTCAGTCACCCTGTGCCCCTAATGGACAAAGGGTCACTTAGACATAAAAGGTGCATGGGGAGCTCAAACAAGGGTTTCCCAACCTTTCCAAGGGTTCCAAGTGGCTGTTGTAGGATATACCAGAATTTATACAAAATACTCCCGCCGCACTCTCAGGGCTCTCCAGTCCTACCAGGAGACCAGTGTTACTAGCCGGGTTGTCCACCGGCTATTTAGAGATCCAGAATCGGCTTTGATCGTGTCTCCGCTATGGTAACCTGGAACCGATAACATGATATCACTTCCGGTTTACCGGCATCTTAACGGTGCCATTTTTTTGAAAATGGAAAGTATTAAAAAACACAGATTTTGGCTTTTTGAATGCTTTCAAGTGCAAAGGAGAGATTTGGGGTCTTATTGATGAGTCCCTGTCACCAGGGCTGTATCCTGGCCTAGGCCTAGGGCAGCACGTTGCAGGGGGGCAGCATGGAAAAAGTCCCCGCCGATGTGCGGTACACTGTTAGTGTAGCACCAGTCTTATGGGGCGTACTGGAAAGAGAGGCAAATTAGTCTAGTGCCCCCATAAAGCAGCTGCACTGATTCCGGCCAGCATTCCGCAACTGTGGGGGGGGCGGAGTTTCTAATTTTGACTGTCCTATTATCCTGAACCACAAACCTTCCTCACTGATATGTATTTTCTGCTGCACCATTGGCATGGTTATATCTTCTTATCTATCCATAACATTTGCAGAATTGTGTGCCTAAATTAGAACTATAGGCAACACTTTTTTTGGGGGGGGGGGAGGGCGTTTCTTAAACAGCAAGGGGTGTGGCCTTGACAGGAAGGGGTGGGTCATATTTAAATTAGGGGGTGCACGAGTTTAGTCAGGCCTAGGGCAGCACAAAACCTAAATACACCACTGTCTGTCATATGCCTATTGCTGTCACAAGGATGTTTACATTCCTTGTGACAGCAATAAAAAAAAGTAAAATAGTGTAATAATAATTTACGTCTTTTTTTGTTAAAGTGCACCCGTCTCCCCGTGCACGTTGGTCCTGCACACACGCATCGTCCGATCGTCCCACGCATGTAAGGTAAAACATCCGATCATGGGCAGTAATTCTAGCACTCCGCCTCCTCTGTACATCTAAAGCGGTAACCTGTAAAGGCTTTTAAAATGTTGCTTATGGATAGTAAAATGTACTTTGTTTGTCGCCATTGCGCAGGAGTGCACAATTTTAAAGCGTGACATGTTTGGTATCCGTTTACTCGGCGTGGAATATTTTTACATTTTACAAAAAATTGGGTTATATATTGTTTTTTCTTGCATTACAATTTAGAAAAAGTGTATTTTTTCCCAAAAATGTATTTGAAAATCCCTGCGCAAATACGGTGTGACAAAAAAAAAATGTAAAACCCAACAATTTATTCTCTAGGGCCTCTGCTTTAAAGGGGTTGTAAAGGTAAACAAATTTTCCCTAAATAGCTTCCTTTACCTTAGTGCAGTCCTCCTTCACTTACCTCATCCTCCCATTTCGCTTTTAAATGTCCTTATTTCTTCTGAGAAATCCTCACTTCCTGTTCTTCTGTCTGTAACTCACCACCTCTGATTCGAGGCTTTCTCCCTTGTGTGGAGTGTCGTGCTCGCTCCCCTCCCTTGAGGGGAAGAGCAGGAGAGTCAGGATGCTCTCTACGTTGCAGATAGAGAAAGGAGCTGTGTGTTAGTGGGCGTCCTGACTCTCCTGCTCGCCCCCTCAAGGGAGGGGGCGAGCACGACACTCCACACCAGGGAGAAAGTCTCGAATTACTGTGTGGAGTTACAGACAGAAGAACAGGAATTGAGGATTTCTCAGAAGAAATAAGGACATTTAAAAGCAAAATGGAAGGATGAGGTAAGTGAAGGAGGACTGCACTAAGGTAAAGGAAGCTATTTGGGGGGGGGGGGGGGGGGGAAATTACCTTTACAACCCCTTTAATGAAATATATAATGTTTTGGGATTCTAAGTAATATTATAGCAAAAACAATGGTTTTCACATGTGAGCGAAAAAAGTATTTTTACTTTACGATCAAGTTCCAGTATCTGAACTATAAGCACCATCTACTGCCCAAGTTTAGGAATGACACCTTTCTTCCCTCTGGTACCCCTTATTGCTGTTATTATTATTATAATTGTTCAGACTTTATTTAGTGCCAACAGTTTGTGCAGTGCTTTACAACATAAGGGCAGACAGTAACGATTACAATACAATTTAATACAAGAGGAATTCGAGGGCCCTGCTTGTTACAGCTCACAATCTAAGAGGGAGGGTCAAGATATACAGAAGGTAATAACTATGAGCTAATGGAGAAAAAAAAAAGTACAGTCATTAGGTGGAGGCGGGATAGGCTTCTCTGAAGAGAAGGTTTTTTTAGGGACTGTCTAAAAGTGGACAGAATAGGAGATAGTCGGACAGATTGGGGTTAGGAGTTCCAGAGGATAGGAGAGGCTCGGGAGAAGTCCTGGAGGCGAGCATCGGAGAAGGTGGCAAGAGAGTTGGAGGGCAGGAGGTCTTGGAAGAAACGAAGGGAACGATTAGGTTGGTATTTTGAGACTAGGTTAGTGATGTAATTGAGGGCCGAGTTGTGGATGGCTTTGTAAGTTGTTGGTATTTTTTATTTTATTTGTTGGGTGAGTGAAAACCAGTGGAGGGATCGGCAGAGAGGGGTACCAGACACTAAGCGGTTGGTAAAGTGGATGAGTCTGGCAGTTATGCTCTGAGATTTTGTCTCAAGAGAACAGCCTGCAGTTTACCCCAGGGAAAAATTACCCTTTCATGGTGCACTTTCCACACACTCGCCTGATACAGATTCAATTTGAAAGTATTCTGTATATATGTAATAAAATATCAACTACTGTAGGTTGTAAAAATGTAAAGCAATACTGACAGGGAGGTGGGAGGGGAGGAACAGAGGCCACAGTCAATACCAGCAGCCACGCAAGTAATGGAATGGCGGGCGACAGATATTAAGTGATACAAAGTACCCCATCTAGTTCTGCCTGGGCTGCCCTCTGCCCCCAGGCTCATATGAGCCATTTGGCTGGCTCTAGCAGTAGTTCTGACACTGACTTAAAGCGGAGTTCCACATGTAGCACCTGTGTCAAATTTAGTTGGGAGATGAAAGAGTTACCTTGCTCTCATCCGTGTTGGTCTGTTAAATTGGGTTTCTGTCAGCCCTGGGCTGTCCTGTGGTGTCAGAGTGTGATCCAAGGATACCTTCCCATCTTTGGATAGCAGGTGGCGCCAGAGGGGTCCAGGCGGAGCGCCTTTCTCCAGCAGCCAATGAGAGGAGTGTTTCCCTTGCGGGGCATGCTGGGGGAGGGTATTTCTGTGATAGACGCCATTTTGCGGGGTTCTTCGCCCGTTCCTGGTACCAGGTGCGGCACCCACCTTTAGGGTGTGCGCACATCACGGGCCCTGGCGATATGGCCCACCAGGCCGGGGCACACGTGCCACGCGGAGTTCCTGACTCTGGGCCCTCATGGCCCAGAGCGACTAATGCTGCCAAGGGGCCCCAGTGACTTACTGGGTCCCCCCACCACTTATTAAGAAGATCCCAAGCGAGTTGTGCTGTTCGGTGGAGAGTCGGTCTGAGGTGAACCCGGAGGCAGGTGATCCAATAGGGCTTAGTCGATCCATCGGGGATCTGGGTGACCGGACACTGACAGGTTGTATGCTGCAAACTGTCAGTCGGTGACCCCAAGCTAACAAGTCTACCTGAGGGAGATTCAGGCAAAATTGTGTTTACTGGGAGGATTCGCTCTACTATCCATGTTCATGAGTATTGGGCCTGTGGCAGAGGTCTCAAATCGAAATCCTACTAGAGCCAAGTCAGTGGCAGAGACTTGTTCCTTCCCAGAGGTTCTAAGTGACGCTCTGGCTGCCAGACCTATGAGAGGGACCTGTCCAGGGGGCACTACACCCACTCCGGCTGGAGTGGTGACGAAGCCAGAGCTATTATCCTGAAGCAGGACTGCTTCGCTTATCTAGAGGCCTGAATCTGCAAGTTTCTCTCCTTTCACCAACCTATTCTATCTACCTCGAGTTAACTGTTGGTCATGTTGGACCAGAAATAAAAGCACAGAAAACGTCACCCTGCTGTCTGGACATTCCGTCATTTGCTCTCACCACCACCATCATCATAATGCCGTCCCAGATCTAATCAGCGGCTCCTGAGGGGGTAGCTCTACACACACAAAAGTGGAAGTTCTGCTTTAACCACTTGCCGACCGCGCACCGTCATTATACGTCCACAAGGTGGCTCTGCTGGGCGAGAGCACGTAATATGACGTCCTCTCTCCCAGCCGCCACTAGGGGCGCGCTCGCCCCCGACTCCCGTGCGTGTGCCCGGCGGGCGCGATCGCCGCCGGGCACACGCGATCGCTCGTTACAGAGCGGGGACCGGGAGCTGTGTGTGTAAACACACAGCTCCCGGTCCTGTCAGCAGGGGAAATGCTGATCTTCGGTTCATACAATGTATGAACCGAGGATCAGTGTTTCCCCTAATGAGGCCACCCCCCCCCCCCACAGTAAGAACACACCCAGGCATACTTAACCCCTTCCCCGCCCCCTAGTGTTAACCCCTTCACTGACAGTGGCATTTTTATAGTAATCCAATGCATTTTTATAGCACTGATTGCTATAAAAATGCCAATGGTCCCAAAAATGTGTCAAAAGTGTCCGCCATAATGTCGCAATACCGGAAAAAAAAACGCTGATCGCCGCCATTACTAGTAAAAAAAATATAATAAAAATGACATAAAACTACCCCCTATTTTGTAAACGCTATAACTTTTGCGCAAACCAATCAATAAACGCTTATTGCGATTTTTTTTTACGAAAAATATGTAGAAGAAAACGTATCGGCCTAAACTGAGGAAAAAAAATGTTTTTTTATATATTTTTGGGGGATATTTATTATAGCAAAATGTAAAAAATATTCATTTTTTTCAAAATTGGCTCTCTATTTTTGTTTATAGCGCAAAAACTAAAAACCGCAGAGGTGATCAAATACCACCAAAAGTAAGCTCTATTTGTGGGAAAAAAAGGACGCCAATTTTGTTTGGGAGCCACGTCGCACGACCGCGCAATTGTCTGTTAAAGCGACGCAGTCCCGAATCGCAAAAAGTACTCTGGTCTTTGGGCAGCAATATGGTCCGGGGGGTAAGTGGTTAAGGACTCCTGACTCCCTTACATGCCACATTTAGCATGCCATTTTTATTGGGGGGGGGGGGGGGAAGCAGGTACCTAGTTTTGACAGGTACCTGCTCCCACTTCTGCTTGGGCCACCTAGGCAACTCGAGCAGAAGTTTCCCCCCCCCCCCCCCGCATTCTTCGGGGACACGTGACAGGTCCCAGAAGTTTGCCTGGCCATTGAAGAGGGGCAATGCAATTTGCACAGGCGCACCCAGCTGTGAAGCCACAAGCTGTCACAGCTGGGTGCTCACACTTGTGACGCCGGCGCCAGGGAGTGGCGAGGAAGAGAACCGAGGGTTGGGGCTTCCGTATCGCTGGATCCTCGGACAGGTGAGTGTGTGTTTATTAAAAGTCAGCAGATACACTTTTTGTAGCCGCTGATTTTTTATATACACAAAAAGGACTGGAACTCCGCTTTAAAGTTAAATATTTCTTTCTTTAAATAACATGTTTGGGTAATGCCTTATGCCGCGTACACACGGTCGTTTTTTGTCTTGTAAAAAAACGTCATTTTTTCTCATGAAAAAAAAAAGAAGTTTTTCAAACTTCATTTTAAAAAACGACGTTGCCTACACACCATCTTTTCAAAATGCTCTAGCAAAGCCTGGTTACGTTCAGCACGTACGGCGGCACTCTTTTCCATTCAAGCTCGCGTCATAACTTGCTTCTGAGCATGCGCGGGTTTAAAAACGTCGTTCTAAACGTAATTTTAGCCCACACACGATAATTTTTTATGACACAAAAAACGACGTTTCGAAAAACGACATAAAAAATTGAAGCGTGTTCGAATTTTTTTTTGTCGTTTTTCAGAGGACATAAAACAACGTTTTCCCCACACACAGTCATTTAAATGACGTTTTTATAAATGTCGTTTTTTTTCATCACAAAAAACGACCGTGTGTACGCGGCATTAGAGTGGATGTAAGCTCTCTCCTATACTATATAGTGAAGTGAACAGCCTCAGATGATGATACACAGAGATGAAACAAATCTCCCTACATAAGTTTTACATGTATATCTGCTGTCTTCAGCTTGCTATATTCTTTAGAATTCTTACACTGTGTTAGAATTTTTATTTCCTCATTCAGCAGTAGAAGTGGATTCTTGGCAGACCCTTTAGACCTGGGATGGATTTTGAGGAGAGCCATACAAAAAAAAAGAATGGGGTGCCCCCAAAATCCAAACCAGACCCATATCCAAGCAAGGAGTCTGCCTGGCCAGGAGAGGGGGAGGAGAGATTATGCAGCCCCCCTCTTCTGAAAAATACTAGGCATGTGCCCTTTAACGTGGGGAAGGTGTCGAGCCAGGGGGAACCCTGTGGCAATCCACCCTATCCCCGTGTTGGTAAAGGACAAGGGCCCCTTCCCCACGACTCTGGACCAGTGGTTGTGGGGGTCTGTGGGCAAGGAGAGTAAAATCTGAAAGCCCCCTTTGAAATAAGAAGGCCTCCATATATTCCCCCTGCACTATTTAGTAAAGGGGGCATAATTTAGAATGTACATAAACACAATCACACCTTTTTTTTTTTCTCAAACAAATGTTTTTATTGAGCATATATATAAAAAAAAAAACAGTTTACAGTCTCCAGAGCATATTCACATTGAAAATCACATGGGAGAGTACACATAAAACAAAACTTTGTACTACATTCAAAACTCTGCATCATGGTAAAATTCCCTGGAACAAATCCCGTCTCCTCCCCCTGCGGGGCTTATAAGGTTGCTCCCAACCCGGCTGAAAAGGGTTCTAAAATAACCTGTCGTATACCAAATCTATTGGGGCAAGTCCAGGAGTGTCAAGCCATTGGGCCCATAACTTCTCATATTTGCCGCTAGTCCCCCGTCTCTGATACACCACCTTCTCCAACCTCAGAGTGACTCCCATTTGTTTAACCCATTCCTGCACTGTCGGTGGTTCAGTGTCTTTCCAGTGTCTCAGTATTAACAAGCGGGCCTGAAACAGAGCTCTACCTATAGCCTGCCTGGGTATATCCTCTGCCAGGAGACCCTCCGTGATCCCCAAGAGACACACCTTGGGCTCCAAAGGAACCTGAGCCTGGAAGGCCCTGTTAATCGTATCCACCACCCCTGCCCAATACAGATGGAGCTTCGGGCACCGCCACAGGAGGTGAATGAGATCTCCATGGTCTCTACAGCATCTAGTACAGCAAGGGTCTACCCCCAGTCCCATCCTCGCCAGCCTGGCCGACGTGTAATGAACCCGCAGGAGTATGTACAGCTGTGAAAGTCTCTGTGCCACGTTTAGGGAGCAAGCGGGAACCGCCTGCAAGGCCTCTTCCCACTGCTCATCCTCAAACGCTCCTACATCCTGTTCCCACCTCGCCACCGCCTTGTGAGGGGCACCTGGTAAAAAAAGGTTGAGCAGCATAGCATAGCAGCTGGATATAAATCCCTTGTAGGAGGACACATCCGATAGGTAATTAAAGACCGGTGCCACATTCATGACCCATATGTCATCCTCCCGTTGGGCTTCATATGCATGTTTGAGTTGTAGGTAGTAAAAATGCATGGAAGTCGGGAGTTGAAAGTCAGCCCTGAGCTCAGCAAAAGGTCTCAGTCGTCCTGCCCTTACAATGTGTGTCATGAGGGATATGCCATGTTGTTTCCACCTTGAACCATACGGTATTTTCGCTATCTCACGGTAGTGTAAGTTGTCCCATACGGGGCTATATTTAGTGTACCCAGTCACACCCTGCATCATCCTGACCTTGTTCCAGACTTTCTGCATGAGTGCATATGTGGGAAACCGTTTGTTGGATTTCGCGTATCTCAGGGCCTCTAGTCCTTCTATCACTTCCCCCCCGGTCGTGAATCTGAACAGTGGAACCGATGAGTCCCTCAGATTCAGCTGGAGGTCCTGTTGAGGGCCAACCACCCTCGCAATATGCTGCGCCTGGGAGGCCAAATAGTAAAGCCAGGGATTGGGCAATGCCAATCCACCGGCCTCTTTTGGACATTGCAGTTGTTCAAGTTTAACCCTGGGGGGTTTTGCTAGCCAGATTAAAGAGCGGAAAATAGAATTAATAATTCTGAACTTTTTGAGAGGGATGACCATCGGGGAATTGTGCAATATGTATAGTAATTGTGGCATAAGGATCATCTTTATCAAGTTCACCCTCCCCACCGGTGACAATTTAAGTTTGCTCCACACCTTGACCCTGTCCCTACAGCGATTAAGCAAGGGGGTGAGGTTGAGTCTGACATAGTCTAGCGGGCATGCGGTAACCTGGACACCGAGGTACCGAAAAGATTCGGAGACCGGGATGTCTTGAATAGTATGTATGGGTAGGAGAGGCCGTCGATCAAGCAGCAGCAAAGAGGACTTAGTCCAATTAATGGTCAGGCCCGAATATACGCCAAACCTCCGGACCACCTCCATGGCCTCCGTCAATGACCCGGTCGTGTCCCCAAGAAGCAGCATGGTATCGTCGGCGTATAACATAATTTTCTCGTGTAGGTCCCCAAAATGGAATCCATGAATTAATGGATCCGTCCGTATCATGACCGCGAGAGGCTCAATGGCTAGGGCAAAGAGGAGGGGCGACAACGGGCACCCCTGTCTCGTGCCCCTGTGCAGGTCGAAAGTGCGCGACACCCTGCCACCCTCCCTTATCGCCGCCACCGGGGATGAGTACAGGAGTTGGACCCAAGAAATGAATCCCTCTCCAAACCCAAATTTTCGCATCACCGCCCAAAGATATTCCCATTCGATGCTATCAAACGCCTTGTGCGCGTCGAGAGACAGCAAAGCTCTGTCCCCCATATTATCCGCCTGGGATTGCATATTGAGAAAGAGTCTCCTCAAGTTTATAGCCGTCGATTTCTGCGGCATAAACCCTGACTGGTCAGAGTGAATAATAGTGGATATGGCACCATTCAACCTGACCGCCAGGACCTTGGCGAGAATCTTTACATCATTCTGCAACAGGGAAATTGGTCTGTAGGATCCTGGGTCAAGCGGGTCCTTGTTGGGCTTTAGGATCAGGACAATGTTTGCTCTGGTCATGGACGTGGGGAGAGTGCCCACCTCCCTTGCGGCATTGAACACCTTCAAGAGATGTGGAAGCATCAGTTCCCCGTACTGTTTGTATATCTCCACAGGGAGACCATCGTCTCCAGGTGCCTTCTAATTTGGGAACAGGCTGGTCGCCATCTGTAATTCTCCCAGGGTCAGGGGTGCCTCCAACATCTCCCTATTGGAGACAGATAGTTGTGGCAATTGGACTGGGTCTAAATATTCCCTCAGCGAATCCAGGGAGTACGTGCTCCTGGACCCATAAAGGGACGAGTAAAACCCGACCAGTTCAGCAAGAACCTGGTCAGGGGAGTTCGCCACCCCCCCCCCCAGAGGCGCGTAGCGCACCTATGGAGGGAGACAACTGTTGTGCGTGGGCAATGGTGGCCAGCATGCGACCAGTGTGTTCACCCTCCTCATAAAAAGCCGCCTTTTGAAAAAATCGTTTCCTCTCTGCCCCCGAAGTCGTGACCCGGTACAGAGCGTCCTGCGCCGAGAGCCACGCCTCCCTATTTGAGTCCGAAGGATCTGCAATGAATGTGGCCTCTAAGTTCTCCGCCATCCGTTCTATCCCCTCCCTGTGTGCATTCGTCCTCCCCTTAATAGCCTGGATCTCCTTAATAAACAAGCCCCTCAGGACAGCCTTGAAGGCCTCCCAAGTGACCGCTATATTATCCGTGTCAGTATGTATACGCCAGTACTCCTCCCAACTGGCCTCAATGTGGTCGTGTGATGGGAAGAGGCTCAGCCAGAAGGCGTTCATCTTCCACGGGGCCTTGGCCACCGCAGAAGGGGGACGCACCTCCAAGGACACTATCAGCGGGGAATGATCAGAAACACTTCGTACCCCATAAGTCATCTCTGAGATGTATTTCTCTGCAGCATGTGAGCACAGGCACAAATCAATCCTAGACAGGGACGAATAACTTTTAGAAAAACATGAGAATTGTTTGTCCCCCGGGTGTCTAGCCCTCCAAGGGTCTCTCCAGCCCACCTCCTCCGCCAACTTTCTAAGAGCCGTCCGTCTCGTCCCTCTCCCATCCCCTCCCGGCGGATGCTTATCCACCAGGGGGTCCATGTAGCAGTTGAAGTCCCCGAAGGCAAACAATGGCACCTCCGGGAACCTCACCTGGAACTGAACCAGAGCCCTCAGTACCTGGTTATTGTAAGGGGGAGGCACATATACAAAAGCAAGAATACATTTAAAGGCAAACAGCTTGCATAAAAGAAAAACATATCGCCCATCATCATCAATATCGGCATGCAATTCCTCATAATCCAGTGAGCTATGTACCAGTACACTCACACCCCTGGAATACGAGGTGTGAGTGGAGTGATACGCCCTACCCACCCACCGATATCCCATACAGGAAACAGAGTCAGGGGTCAAATGAGTCTCCTGAAGGGCACAAATGGCAGGGAGCTGTTTTCTCATCAGGGACGAGACCATAGTCCTCTTCAACGGGTCTTGCAGACCCCTAACATTCCACGATAATACAGTTACCGTCGCCATCAGGGGGGTTGTTGCATGTCACCAGACTGGGAAAAGACTCCTCGACTCCCTCCACCCGCCACCCCCTTAGTAGAAAAAGCCGTGGCGGACCTCAGGACTCGTAATAGATGCAGGTTGGTCAACCAAGTGTAGAGGGAAGAGCACGATCTCCCATGAGAAAAAATATAAAAAAGCAGAAACAAGTCAAAAAAAGCTCTGGAGTAAATTGAACCAATGTGATGGACATAAATACACAGCCGTGTATCAGGGCATTTCGCCAGTTTCTTTCGTTGCAGGCCAACCGCCCGTGAGGGGTGTGTGCCCATCTGCCCACAGGACCTTTGTAAACTCAAACTGCGGGGTGCCAACTGGCAACCCCGAAAACCTTGGGACAACAGGTCCCTGCATTCTTCCAGGTAAGTAGCACCAGTGGCTACGGCCACTGCTCCCCTCATTGCTGGGTGCAACAATAACAGCATTTCCGAACTCGCATTTCAGAGCAACAAAGAAAAAGGATATTGAGTGTTTCCGGCAGGGCCCTCATCCGAGGGACAACATAGGCAGTGCATGAGCTAATGGGCCATAGTGTCAGTCATCTTCCGCAGGAGGCCTCCTCACCTGGCGTAGTGCCCCCTCATTAGCGTCCAGCCAGTCTGAGGCGTCAGCAGGGTGTTCAAAAAAGTGGGCCTGACCATTCAAAATTACTCGAAGTCTTGCAGGGTATAGCATGGCATACGGGGCCTGCACCTTCTGCAGGCGTTTCTTAATTTCTGTAAACCGGGCACGGCTCTTCTGTACTGCAGCAGAGAAATCCGGATAAAATGAGACCCGGGTACCATTGAACTGGACATTTCTCTTTTCCCTGGCCAGCCGCAGTATTATTTCTCTGTCCCTGTAATTCAGGAGTCGGGCCAGGATCGGGCGGGGGGGATTGCCCGGCGGGAGAGGCCTAGTTGGCACTCTGTGGGCCCTCTCGACCGCGTATAAGTGTGTAAAAGCGTCCTTGCCGAACACCTCAGTCATCCACTGCTCCACAAACTGTGTGGGGTCACGGCCCTCCACCTTTTCTGGCAATCCAACAATGCGGACATTATTGCGTCTAAGGCGGTTCTCAAAATCCTCTGCACGCATATCAACCGCTCTGGCAAGCCTTGAGGTGCTCTGGGTTTCTCTAATCAGGGGGGGCAACTTATCTTCCAGGTCACTAATCCTCCCCTCCGCTGCCGTGGTCCTCTCCCTCATTTTCTGTATGTCATGTCTGATCAGGCCCACCTCCTCCTCCAAACTTCCAAATCTGATCCGTAGGCCATTGACAGAAGCTGTACATTTATTCACAGCCTTTAGTATAACAGCAAGCGTGGGCTGATCTCCCTCCTCTGTTTCAGGCTCCTCAGCATCCCACTGCAGGCTGGAGCTGCTCTCAGCATGTTCCAAGATGGCCCCTGCTCCCTGGACATTCTCCCCCTCCTCCATCTCGTTGTCACTGTGGGGGGCACAATCGTCTATGGGCTGCGCGTTCACTCCCGGGGGTTTCCCTGCCATTTTCTGGGCATAGTACCTCATATCTTTGGGGGGGGGGTCCCCGGAGCTCTCCTTGGCCCTTTTCAGGGGTTTACTCACTGTCTCCTTTGCTCTGTCCCCTCCGCGCGCCTTCTGTGCTGATGGCGGGGCGGCGCCATCTTGGATTTCCATCCTCGGGCCTTCTTGTCTCTGTCCCCGGGTCATCATGCCCTCCAGGAGTGAACCGATCAGCGCAGGGTGATGGGAGAACGTTCCCCTGCCCTCCTGGGCGAAAAAATCCGGGTGTAATAGGTGCCGGAAACCGGATAATAGCAGGATCAGTGCGGAGCTCTGTGAACCTGCGTCTGTTCACATGCCGTGCTGGCCACGCCCCCCCACAATCACACCTTTAGAGAAAGTCCTTTATTGAAATAAGTGCCATGTTTGCCTGGCTTCCTGTGCATGCATGTGCAGGCAGTCCCAGTCGTGTATTGGGAATAGGGATGAGCTTCATTCGATCGTTCGTCAAATTACGAACGTTATGGGCCGTTCGCGCCAAAATCGAGTGGCGTGTCATGGCCCCATAATTCACTGCGGCATCGCAGTGCATTGCTGGCTGATGATTGGCCAAGCATGCACTATGACCCGCATGCTTGGCCAATCACAGCTTGCAAAAAAACGGAGAGCCATAATTGGCCAAAGCCAGGGTGGCTTTGACCAATTATGGCTCAGGGGGTTTAGTACACGCCCCACACTATATAAGGCCGCCTGGAAGTCGGCCTTGTGTAGTGTGTTGCGGTGGTTTACAGAGAGAGAGAGCGTCATTTTTTGGAGTCAGATAGAGCAGGCAGGCAGGCAGGCTAGTCAGTTAGAGTTACAGTGTGTAGAGGATATATATGCATCCCAGGTGTTGTATATATATTTATAGACTGTATTGAGTTCAGCTAGATCCGCTCTTCCTAATTATATTGACCGGCAGGCAGGTGATTGTGCTAGCTGCAGTATTTTCACTTGGTGTACTGTCTGTGTCCTCTGCACAGTGGAGCACCTAAAGCTACGTCAATAGATTTGCTGGTGTTCTCATAATACATCCTACAGGCAGGGATCTTCTCATATTACTACCACAGGCAGGGGATCATTCTGCAAGTTTTTTCACGTGGTGTACTGTCTGTGTCCTCTGCACAGTGTGCAGTGCACCTAAAGCTACGTCAATAGATTTGCTGGTGTTCTCATATTAATACCACAGGCAGGGGATCTGCACGTATTTTCACGTGGTGTACTGTGTCCACCTAAAATTGCTGTTGTTCTCATATTAATACCACAGGCAGTGGCTGATCAGCAAGTATTTTTACTGTGCCCATTCCTGCGCCCACCAAGAGTAACTGTGAGGACTTACAGTGTTGTGGCACCAGCACCAAAGGCCCAATTTTTCTACCACTGTTCAACAATGGAATGTAATTACAATTCTTGATATAAGAGTTCACAGCAGGGCGTTCCAGCGCCCACCAAGACTAACTGTGAGGGCTTACAGTGTTGTGGCAACACCAACACCTAGGGCCCAAATTTATGCAGAGTATATACGGCAGGCCCCTACTTTCAAACATCCAACTTACAAACGACTCCTACTTGCAAACGGAAGGAGACAACAGGAAGTGAGAGGAAATCTACCCCTAGGAAGGGAAATTCTTTTCTGTAAGACCCCTTTCACACTGAAGCGTTTTTACAGCGTTTTAACGTTTAAAAATAGCGCTCATAAAATGCTCTCCATGCATCTCAATGGACCCTTTCACACTGAGTCCTGCGAGCAGCAGCTTTTGGGCTCTAAAAAAAAACACTCCACAAATGCCCCTCTCCATTGAAATTAATTAAAAGCGCTGTAAAAATGCCTTGCCCCTTCACACTGAGGCGTTGCACTGGCGGGGCATTGAGAAAAGTCCTGCAAGCAGCATCTTTGGAGCAGCTTTTGGGCACTGAAAAAAAACGCTCCAAAAACGCCCCTCTCCATTGAAATGAATTGAAAGCGCTGTAAAAACGCCTTGCCCTTTCACACTGAGGCACTGCAAAAACGCCCTAAAACTTTAGGGTCTTAGCGATGCTTTACCAGCGTTTTTCGGGTGCTGGCAGTGTGAAAGGGCTCTGAAAGCACTCAGGCTTTCTCATTGGGATTGCAGATGAGGCTTCTTTCAGGCGCTTTACAGGCTTTTTTTTTAACGCCAAAGCGCCTGAAAAACGCTTGAATAACGCCTGAAAAAAGGCCCCAGTGTGAAAGGAGCCTAAGAGGTGTCTCCTGTCCACTGATGCTTTATCACTAAAAAAACTAATAGCTGGATTCACGTAGGGAGGCGTATTTTTGAGCCGGCGTAGCGTATCGTATTTACGCTACACCGCCGTAAGTCAGAGAGGCAAGTACTGTATTCACAAAACACTTGCCTCCTAAGTTACGGCGGCGTAGCGTAAATGGGCCGGCGTAAACGCGCCTAATTCAAATTGTGAAGAAGTGGGCGTGTTTTATGTAAATAAACCATGACCCGACTTGATTGACGTTTTTAACGAACGGCGCATGCGCCGTCCGTGGACATATCCCAGTGTGCATTGCTCCAAAGTACGCCGCAAGGACTTATTGGTTTCGACGTGAACGTAAATTACGTCCAGCCCCATTCACGGACGACTTATGCAAACAACGTAAAATTTTAAAAATTCGACGCGGGAACGACGTCCATACTTAACATTGGCTAGGCCAGCTTTTTGTTCGACTAACTTTACGCCTGAAAACGCCTTATGTAAATGGCGTATCTTTACTGCGACGGGCAAGCGTACGTTCGTGAATAGGCGTATCTCGCTGATTTACGCATTCTAGGCGTAAATCAGCGTTCACGCCCCTAGTGGCCGGCGGAACTAGACAGCTAAGATACGACGGCGCAGGCAGGCATATCTTAGCTACATTTAAGTGTATCTTAATTTGAGAATACACTTAAATGTATGACGGCTTAGGCCCCGTACAGACGACCGAACATGTCTGCTGAAACAGGTCCGCGGACCAGTTTCAGCAGACATGTTCGGTCGTCTGTACAGCCGAGCGGACAGGATTCCAGCATACATTTGCCCGCCGGGCCTTTTTCCAGCGGGCAAATATTTCCAAACTTGTTTAGAAACAGCCCGCTGGAATCCTGTCCGCTCGGACATGTTCGGTCGTCTGTACAGACCTACCGTACATGTCTGAGCACCCGCCATCCCTCGCCCTCATGACTTTGACGCATGCGTGGAAGCATTGAACTGGCAGGGCCGCGCACGTCGCCGCGTCATCGGCACGGCCTCGTCGACGTGTATCGAGTACGCGCGGATTTCTGTATGATGGTGAGTACAGCCATCATACAGAAATCCCCGGGCAGACATGTACGCTGAAAACGGTCCGGCGGACCGTTTTCATCGTACATGTTTGCCCGTGTGTACAAGGCCTTAGATTTAGGCCCCATTCACACCTCCGCGACAAAACGCCCGACGCCGGACGCTAGTGCCGCTGGAGGGGAGAATTCCCATTGCTGTCTATGAGATGGTTCACATCTCATAGACGCCGTACGCCTGCCGCCTGAAAAAAAGTCCTGGACCCTTTTTTTCAGGCGGCATTGGCGTTCGGCCATACAAAGCAATGGGAAGGATTTGTAAAAAAAAAAAAAAAGTTACACTATTCGCGGCAGTGTGAATGCAGTGTCAGAGTTACGACGGCGTATCTACTGATACGCCGGCTTAACTCTTTCTGAATCTAGCCATACATTTTCAAAAAAACATTTGTCATTAGGACAGTGAGGTGCAATCTTCTGAACAGATCCCCACATACAGCAAAACAAATGTTACAGGGGTGATAACCCTTCTCTATGTTTTCCAAAAAGTTTAAAAATAGATTTTTTGGCTGGAGCTACACTTTAAAAAAGTATATATCAAAAAATATTCCATATTGGGAACCAAAGAAGCGGCACCCTAAGGGAATTAAAGACGGCTACTATCGGTAATATTGGGCAATAATGGATCAAGATAATAAAATGTATTAATTAATATTTATTGATGTATCAAAAAAGTCATATACAAAAAATTGGTAAAAAATAATTGCTCTATATAGAGTCATTAATGACAAAAATACCAATCTATCATCGTTCATAGTATATATTATACCGTTGGTGCAAATAACAATGACCCATAAGGACAATTACAAACATTTATACTAACATAAAACAAAAAATGGTCCGGACGCCTATTAAGCCACATATATTGATAAGTCCAGCGGTAATACACCGCTATATACAAAAAAAGTTAGTTATCAATATGTTGAATTAAGGACTTAATCATAATTGATGTGGCTTCCCCCGGGGGTGAGATAGGAGTAGCTGTTGTATAGTATGATGGATATAATTAAATAGTTGTTAATGGAGTGCTTTTTGACATTGGAATTCAGCAGTGTGTCTCATTAATTAGTTTGATCTCTGGGCTAAATGCAGATGTTGACGAGTGTTTGTTGTATCTCAAGGTCTGTGTCTCTATTGTTTCCCACAATGAATCTTATTGCTTCCGCATATAATGATGCCATTGAAACATATGATGAGCCACATAAATAAGAAGGCCAGTATGGTGGCCTGAGTTTATGGGAGGAGCCCGGAGGGTATTTAAGCAGCCCACTCACACATGCTCTTTGTCGGTTCAGTGTGCGGTACTACACGTCACTGGGCCGACTCTTTCCAGCTCACCTCATGTCCGTGAGTCTGCGCATTCAATCGCATTCGACATCCCAAGCGCTTTGCGGCTTCTCCCTTCATGGTCTTCGCCGGCGGTTCCCGCTTACTGTCGCAGGTAGGATTCAAACCTTTTCGTATGTTGTGAAATCTTGCAATTCATTATGCTTCCTATCCTGCATCCCTTTTGGAAAAAAAACTGCCTCTGAGTTACTTTTGCTCATGTTTCAACATCATTTGGCTCAGGCGTAGTACATTTGTAACTTCCTTCTGCCAAACATACGATTCATTTGTAAATCCATTTGGAGATTGACATGTGTTTGTATGGGTTCTTTGGCAGATTGCGGTGGTAATTGGACTCACATGGTGCCTTGTCTGCACTTGATTAGCCTGGGGGGATGGGTGGTTGGTAGGTGTTCGGTTTCAAAGCAAGGGGTAGCATACACTCTACAGCCAATTCGTATCAGATTCGTTCAATACTCCTTACTATCAATTCGTATCGGATTCATTTCATGCATTTTACAACCATTTTGTATCACATACATTGCATACTTTCTACCGTTGCCATTCATTGTTTCCCCCATGTCGTGTGTTTTAGTTCCCGCAGCGGAACTTACGAATTGCTTGTACACGGTTCTTCTCTCTCATTTATTTACCAAAGTTATTGCCTGTGTGTCATGCATGGCGCCACACCACACTCTTGGGATGTGTTGCACATCCACTCCAGTCCAAAGCAAACCCAGTCGCACGTTCACTGTCCCATGTAGGATTCGTTGGCTTGTTTGTCATGTCAAATTCGTGGCCACTCATGGTGTCACCTGTACCATATGTTTGGTTCCCGCAGTGGAGCTTACAAAGCATTGATACGCACTTCTCGTGTTCTATTTTCTACACCAAACCTCGTTGTTTTGCCCCATGCACGGCATCACGCTACACGTTCCCGACATGTTTCACTCCAGCCACAGTCCGCCGCAAACTCACTCGCATGGCCCACTGTCGCAAGTAAGATTTACACATGCCTTATGTCTTATCAATTTGCTACCATTCGTTCTCTCCCATATCATTCATTAGTGGCCCCTACGGAACCTACGATTCAAACAGGTGTTGTCCTTCTACCTTATACTGCTTGCTTAAGGTACAAACAAACCAGGTGTTTCTATCCTTTCTCAGTAACCCAATTCTTATTGATTGAGACCTTGCAACCATGCAAATCATCTCAGCAGTCTGATACCCTTGCTGAGACCCTTGCAACACATGACCCTTACAAAATGCAAAAAAAAAAAAAACGCAAAAAAAAAAAATACAAAAAAACAATTGCCGCCACTTAATCTCAGCCCAGCAACCTGACACCTGTTGAGACCGTTGCAACTACGCAAAATTCGTCTCCACAGCCTGACACCCTTGTTGAGACCCTTGCAGACGCAATACCGTCTCAGCAGCCCCACACTCATCGAGACTCTTGCAACCACACAAAATCGTCTCAGCAGCCTGACACCCTTGTTAAGACCCTTGCAACACATGACCCTTACAAATAAATAAATAAATAATAATAAAAAAAAAAACGCAAAAAAAAAAAACACAAAAAAAAAAAAACGCAAAAAGAAATATAAAGGTGCAGAAAAAAAAAAAATTGCCACCACACAATCTCAGCCCCACAACCTGACACCTGTTGAGACCGTTGCAACGACGCAAAATTCGTCTCCGCAGCCTGACACCCTTGTTGAGACCCTTGCAAACGCAATACCGTTTTAGCAGCCCCACATTCATGGAGACTCTTGCAAGCACACAAAATTGTCTCCACAGCCTGACACCCTTGTTGAGACCCTTGCAGACGCAATACCGTCTCAGCAGCCCCACACTCATCGAGACTCTTGCAACCACACAAAATCGTCTCAGCAGCCTGACACCCTTGTTAAGACCCTTGCAACACATGACCCTTACAAATAAATAAATAATAAAAAAAAAAACGCAAAAATAAAAAAACGCAAAAAAAAAAAAAAAACCCAAAAAGAAATATAAAAGTGCAGAAAAAAAAAATTGCCACCACACAATCTCAGCCCCACAACCTGACACCTGTTGAGACCGTTGCAACGACGCAAAATTCGTCTCCGCAGCCCGACACCCTTGTTGAGACCCTTGCAAACGCAATACCGTTTTAGCAGCCCCACACTCATGGAGACTCTTGCAAGCACACAATTGTCTCAGCAGCCTGACACCCTTGTTAAGACCCTTGCAAACGCAATACCGTCTCAGCAGCCCCACACTCATGGAGACTCTTGCAAGCACACAAAATTGTCTCAGCAGCCCGACACCCTTGTTAAGACCCTTGCAACACATGACCCTTACAAAACGCAAAAAAAAAAAAATAAAAAAAAAAAAGCAAAAAGAATTATAAAAAGTGCAGAAAAAAAAAGAAAATTGTCACCACACAATCTCGGCCCAGCAACCTGACACCTGTTGAGACCATTGCAACCATGCAAAATCGTCTCAGCAGCCTCACACCATTGTTGAGACCCATGCAAACGCAATACCATCTCAGCAGCCCTACACTCATCAAGACCCTTGCAACCACGCAATACCGTCTCAGCAGCCTCACACCATTGTTGAGACCCTTGCAAATGCAATACCGTCTCAGCAGCGCCACACTCATCGAGACCTTTTGCAACCATGCAATATCGTCTCAGCAAACCAGACTGAGACCCTTGCAACAACGCAATACCGTCTCAGCAGCCTCACACCATAGTTCAGACCCTTGCAAATGCAATTCCGTCTCAGCAGCCCCACACTCATCAAGACTCTTGCAACCACGCAATACCGTCTCAGCAGCCTCACACCATTGTTGAGACCCTTGCAAACGCAATACCGTCTCAGCAGCCCCACACTCATCGAGACCCTTGCAACCACGCAATACCGTCTCAGCAGCCTCACACCGTAGTTCAGACCCTTGCAAATGCAATACCGTCTCAGCAGCCCCACACTCATCGAGACCCTTGCAACAACGCAATACCGTCTCAGCAGCCTCACACCATAGTTCAGACCCTTGCAAATGCAATTCCGTCTCAGCAGCCCCACACTCATCAAGACTCTTGCAACCACGCAATACCGTCTCAGCAGCCTCACACCATTGTTGAGACCCTTGCAAACGCAATACCGTCTCAGCAGCCCCACACTCATCGAGACCCTTGCAACCACGCAATACCGTCTCAGCAGCCTCACACCGTAGTTCAGACCCTTGCAAATGCAATACCGTCTCAGCAGCGCCACACTCATCGAGACCTTTTGCAACCACGCAATATCGTCTCAGCAAACCAGACTGAGACCCTTGCAACCACGCAATATCGTCTCAGCAAACCAGACTGAGACCCTTGCAACTACGTAATGCCGTCTCAAAACAAACCTTCATACTCAAGGCCCCTGCAACCACACAATATCGTCCCAGCAACCTGACACCCTTGCAACCGCACAATATTGTCTGCAGTAGTATAAAACACTTTGCGGCAGGCACCTACGTGCAAACCCGAATACAAACTAAACTTGCAAACACACCTCAGTGACAAACGATCAGCCACAACACAGTGGCGCCCAGTTGGCCGTTCGTCTTCAGTGGCGCGCGGGCCGCTTATCTTTTCTCAGTTTTTTCCCTGCGGTTAGTTCAGGTTTTCATCCAGCACCAGCGAGTGCACGTTGGCCTGCGAGTGCACGTTGGCCTGCGAGTGCATGTATATCGTCTTGTTGAGCACCTGTGTATTGTCTTGATTTTCTCACACCAATGCAAGATCCAGTCCAAGTTCTCAAACTAGACCAAGCATCAGTAGCAGACTTAGCTATGTGGCACAACTTCCCCACCTGATAGAACAGCATTTCAATCTTCATCCTGGCAGTGTCAGCCGAGCCACCAAAGGCTTTTGCAGCCATTTTTAGGCCGCCACTGGTTCTCCAAAACTTGGCCCCCAGAAATTCTCTTAAAATTTTTCACCCAGTCTTCATCACACCTCGTGCTGCACCCCATCGTGGCAGCTGCCCAGGTCTGGGACCACACTTGAACAGGACAGACACTGTTCTTCACCACAGACAATCAGGCCACAGCCGACATCATCAATTAAGGTAGATCTAAGTCACTCCCCATCACTTCCTGCGCAGGCTCGCGCAGCTGTCACTCCGTCACCAGTTAATATCTTATGTAGACCTTTTTTCAGGCAAATGCAAAAAGCACCTGATGCGCTTTCCCATTCCAACCTTGGAATGGATGTTTTTTCCAGCAAGAGCCTGGAGCCGACCCAACAACTATCCCTGTCCCACCATGGACATTGCTGACGATGGACTGAAGTCACATCTCACCAACGCAATCCAACTTATTAACCACTCCTTGGCACGCAACACACTGAAGGCCTATCGCACTGCTTGGAACACTAATCGCAATTTTTTGGCCCCTTGCCACGAAGCAGCAGTTGGACACATCCTAGCCTTCATATCGTATTGCCACATGCAGCTGACCATTTCTCAATACTATCACGCCATATCTAGATGGCATCCAGCATTTCCTGTCCCTACAGGACCCCAGTAAACCGTCAGTATTCTCGAGCCCATGCAGTCAAGTCCCTCCTACAGGGCATACAGAAGCACCAACCTGTAGTCAGTGGCAAGCGCCTACCTTTCAAGAGTCCCATCTTTAGGGACATGTCTAAAATCCTTACTCATTCCCTGTTTAGGGCTTTGCCCAGACTAGTCACCCGAACAGCCATCTACCAGGCCTTCTACGGTTCCCTACAACCTAGTGAATTTAGTCAGCGGCTCTGGCAGTCACACACTGCTCCGACGCCACCCGACTCGCTTTCGAACCACTACACTCTCACAGTCTGCAAACGCAACAAACCAGCCCCTGGGGTTGACATCAACCTGTTTCAGACTGACAACGCCTGATGCCCAGTGACGGTGCTCGACCCACTACTGCTCCATCTACCCAGCCAATCTGATGGTAGCTCGTTGCTACCCTTTCTATACCAGCTCCCTGAGTGTCAGCCAGTGTGTCAAGCATGTCAGAATCCTCCTAAGTAACTTGGGCTTCAAACCCCAGTCAGTTCTCTAGACATTCTTTGGAGCAGCCTCAGTTGCCTCCCAACAGGGAGTACCAGACCACATAATCAAGATACCAGGCTGATGGAAGTCTCCTTGTTTTGCCACATACATCCCAAATCCTCATGAAGGAATGGCACAAGCCTTTACCAAGCTGGCTAAATAAATACAAGAAATCAATATAAACTATTTCCCTATCTGAGTCTTTTGCCCCCTTTTCTTGGCATACTGACCAGACCACCAAGCCACACTTCAGGTCTATTTATGTTGTAAGTCTTGTCGCGTGTTTATGTGATCCACATCTCTCTCGGTCAGAGGGTAACGACCATAAATAAGAAGGCCAGTATGGTGGCCTGAGTTTATGGGAGGAGCCCGGAGGGTATTTAAGCAGCCCACTCACACATGCTCTTTGTCGGTTCAGTGTGCGGTACTACACGTCACTGGGCCGACTCTTTCCAGCTCACCTCATGTCCGTGAGTCTGCGCATTCAATCGCATTCGACACCCTCCCGCCCTTCCCTTTTTCAGGGCACTTCTCAGCATATCCTTCTTCAATTAACTACCCATTACTTACCTTGGGTATGCCCCCTTTTCCAGTCCTTAATTCAACATATTGATAACTGACTTTTTTGTATATAGCGGTGTATTACCGCTGGACTTATCAATATATGTGGCTTAATAGGCGTCCGGACCATTTTTTGTTTTATGTTAGTATAAATGTTTGTAATTGTCCTTATGGTTCATTGTTATTTGCACCAACGGTATAATATATACTATGATGCCCTGTACACACGATCGGTCCATCCGAAGAAAAGGTCTGAAGGACCGTTGTCATCGGTTAACCAATGAAGCTGACTGATGGTCAGTCGTGCCTACACACCATCAGTTAAAAAAACGATTGTGTCAGAACGCTGTGACGTAAAACACAACGACGTGCTGAAAAAAACGAAGTTCAATGCTTCCAAGCATGCGTCGACTTGATTCAGAGCATGCGTGGATTTTTAACCGATGGACGTGCCTACAAACGATCGTTTTTTTTTTTCTATCGGTTAGGTATCCATCGGTTAAATTTAAAACAAGTTGGCTTTTTTTTAACCTATGGATAAATAACCGATGGGGCCCACACACGATCGGTTTGGACCGATGAAAACGGTCCATCAGACTGTTCTCATCGGTTTAACCGATCGTGTGTACGCAGCTTGAGCGATGATAGATGGGTATTTGTCATTTTGGTCATTAATGACTATATAGAGCAATTATTTTTTACCATTTTTTTGTATATGACTTTTTTGATACATCAATAAATATTTATAAATTGTATTATCTTGATCCATTATTGCCCAATATTACCGATAGTAGCCGTCTTTAATTCCATTAGGGAGCCGCATCTTTGGTTCCCAATAGGGAATATTTTTTGATATATGCAGTTTTTCTGGTTATGGTACTAACCCAATGGGGAGTGGCAGAGGATCATATGTCATATACTTAAATAATAGAAAGCGCAGGAAAAGCGCTACTTTTTATAAACTTTAAAAAAAGTACCAGTTCAAAATTACAAACAGATTCTACTTAACAACAAACCTACAGTCCCTGTCTTGTTTGCACCGCCTGTATACTGCTGTTCAAAGTATATAGGGCCAAAGGGGCTGGTAATGACCTGGGGGGAGGGGGGCGGGGAAACCCATGCTATTTTTCTCAGTCATTTTCATCCATATTGCAGGGACCAGACATTACATTAAAGCCGCAAGCAGTTTTAAATGACTTTTTTCTTATAGTAATCTCATTTTGTGCAGGGACAGTTCTAAACATGTGCCACTTCACAGGCATACTATAGACACCCAGCAGGTACGATATTTAAAGGAATTTTTCAAAAAAAAATTCACTTTAAGTCCTCAAACCCGTTTTAGGACAATAACTTGAATATTAGGCTTTAAAATGAGTACTTTTGATTTCGAACATTCGAGTCCCGTAGACTTCAATGGGGTTCTAAAGTTTGTGCGAATGTTTGGTTCGTTCGAAGGTTCTGGTGCGAACCGAACGGGGGGTTGTTCGGCTCATCCCTATTTGGGAAGCGACTGCACAGACAATGGTCATGGGTGGGTCCCCGAACACAGACAATGCACCCACATAGATGTCAAATTGGGAGCAGCAGTTGTGTCTGTTGAGGCCCCCCCGCACCCCTATAGATATGAATGGGACTGCCTGCACATGGATACACAGAACACCTGAGGCCGAACACACAGACATTGGGAAACTATTCTTTATTGGAGAAAAATAACTCCTTCCTCACCGCACACAAAGAAAGGTTGAGCGTTGTACATCCTCCCACTGGTCATGAAGAGGACAATCATCAAACCGTCTGCAGTCTGGCACTTGACACTTCTCTGGCCTCGTAGAACATTGCCGGATATTAATCAAATGGGGGGGGGCATAATCGTACATGGTAACTGACATCATTGACACGATTGGTACATTCAGACGACATCGGGACAATGTTATATGGGGGGGGGGGGACAAGTAGGATTGAACAGGTATGAGGATGTTTTTTTCCATGTACAGGGTGTTTTCTGCACAGTTTATATTTTCATGTGCAGAGCTGTGGGGGAAATGCTGACAGGCTGAATAATACAGCTCTACTCTGTACATTACACCAGTGTTATGGTGTGAACAGGACACATAGAAGACACTAGCAGCTTGAAAACCAATGACGCTTTGTGACCGTTAGCATCCTAACAACCAACACGTTGTGACCGCTAGCATCCTCCTAACAACCAATGACGCTTTCCGACCGCTAGCCTCCTAACAACCAATGACGCTTTCCGACCGCTAGCCTCCTAACAACCAATGACGCTTTCCGACCGCTAGCCTCCTAACAACCAATGACGCTTTCCGACCGCTAGCATCCTAACAACCAATGACGCTTTCCGACCGCTAGCATCCTAACAACCAATGGCGCTTTCCGACCGCTAGCATCCTAACAACCAATGACGCTTTCCGACCGCTAGCATCCTAACAACCACTGACGCTTTCCCAACCGCTAGCATCCTAACAACCAATGACGCTTTCCGACCGCTAGCATCCTAACAACCAATGACGCTTTCCGACCGCTAGCATCCTAACAACCAATGACGCTTTCCGACCGCTAGCATCCTAACAACCAATGACGCTTTCTGACCGCTAACATCCTAACAACCAATGACGCTTTGAAGCCACAAGAGTCTTAGCAACCAATGAGACTTTTTTGGTCACTAGCATCTTAG